>NC_088231.1:23630363-23632863 GCF_036934945.1 Oncorhynchus masou masou
CCTCCTACTAACAAGGGCTCATAGTGTTTTGGGAGCACCAGTTAGATGTTTTCCCCTGTATCGTACCCTCCTACTAACAAGGGCTCATAGTGTTTTGGGAGCACCAGTTAGATGTTTTCCCCTGTATCGTACCCTCCTACTAACAAGGGCTCATAGTGTTTTGGGAGCACCAGTTAGATGTTTTCCCCTGTATCGTACCCTCCTACTAACAAGGGCTCATAGTGTTTTGGGAGCACCAGTTAGATGTTTTCCCCTGTATCGTACTCCCTACTAACAAGGGCTCATAGTGTTTTGGGAGCACCAGTTAGATGTTTTCCCCTGTATCGTACCCTCCTACTAACAAGGGCTCATAGTGTTTTGGGAGCACCAGTTAGATGTTTTCCCCTGTATCGTACCCTCCTACTAACAAGGGCTCATAGTGTTTTGGGAGCACCAGTTAGATGTTTTCCCCTGTATCCCACTAACAAGGGCTCATAGTGTTTTGGGAGCACCAGTTAGATGTTTTCCCCTGTATCGTACCTCCTACTAACAAGGGCTCATAGTGTTTTGGGAGCACCAGTTAGATGTTTTCCCCTGTATCGTACCCTCCTACTAACAAGGGCTCATAGTGTTTTGGGAGCACCAGTTAGATGTTTTCCCCTGTATCGTACCCTCCTACTAACAAGGGCTCATAGTGTTTTGGGAGCACCAGTTAGATGTTTTCCCCTGTATCGTACCCTCCTACTAACAAGGGCTCATAGTGTTTTGGGAGCACCAGTTAGATGTTTTCCCCTGTATCGTACCCTCCTACTAACAAGGGCTCATAGTGTTTTGGGAGCACCAGTTAGATGTTTTCCCCTGTATCGTACCCTCCTACTAACAAGGGCTCATAGTGTTTTGGGAGCACCAGTTAGATGTTTTCCCCTGTATCGTACCCTCCTCATAGTGTTTGGGAGCACCAGTTAGATGTTTTCCCCTGCTCATAACAAGTGTGTTTTGGGAGCACCAGTTAGATGTTTTCCCCTGTATCGTTAGATGTTTTCCTCCTACTAACAAGGGCTCATAGTGTTTTGGGAGCACCAGTTAGATGTTTTCCCCTGTATCGTACCAAGGGCTCATAGTGTTTTGGGAGCACCAGTTAGATGTTTTCCCCTAACACTAACAAGGGCTCATAGTGTTTTGGGAGCACCAGTTAGATGTTTTCCCCTGTATCGTACCCTCCTACTAACAAGGGCTCATAGTGTTTTGGGAGCACCAGTTAGATGTTTTCCCTGTATCGTATCCTCCTACTAACAAGGGCTCATAGTGTTTTGGGAGCACCAGTTAGATGTTTTCCCCTGTATCCTCCTACTAACAAGGGCTCATAGTGTTTTGGGAGCACCAGTTAGATGTTTTCCCCTGTATCGTACCCTCCTACTAACAAGGGCTCATAGTGTTTTGGGAGCACCAGTTAGATGTTTTCCCCTGTATCGTATCCTCCTACTAACAAGGGCTCATAGTGTTTTGGGAGCACCAGTTAGATGTTTTCCCCTGTATCGTACCCTCCTACTAACAAGGGCTCATAGTGTTTTGGGAGCACCAGTTAGATGTTTTCCCCTGTATCGTACCCTCCTACTAACAAGGGCTCATAGTGTTTTGGGAGCACCAGTTAGATGTTTTCCCCTTATCGTACCCTCCTACTAACAAGGGCTCATAGTGTTTTGGGAGCACCAGTTAGATGTTTTCCCCTGTATCGTACCCTCCTACTAACAAGGGCTCATAGTGTTTTGGGAGCACCAGTTAGATGTTTTCCCCTGTATCGTACCCTCCTACTAACAAGGGCTCATAGTGTTTTGGGAGCACCAGTTAGATGTTTTCCCCTGTATCGTACCCTCCTACTAACAAGGGCTCATAGTGTTTTGGGAGCACCAGTTAGATGTTTTCCCCTGTATCGTACCCTCCTACTAACAAGGGCTCATAGTGTTTTGGGAGCACCAGTTAGATGTTTTCCCCTGTATCGTATCCTACTAACAAGGGCTCATAGTGTTTTGGGAGCACCTCCCCTACTAACAAGGGCTCATAGTGTTTTGGGAGCACCAGTTAGATGTTTTCCCCTGTATCGTACCCTCCTACTAACAAGGGCTCATAGTGTTTTGGGAGCACCAGTTAGATGTTTCCCCCTGTATCGTATCCTCCTACTAACAAGGGCTCATAGTGTTTTGGGAGCACCAGTTAGATGTTTTCCCCTGTATCGTACCTCCCACTCCTACACCAGTAGATGTTTTCAAGGGCTCATAGTGTTTTGGGAGCACCAGTTAGATGTTTTCCCCTGTATCGTACCCTCCTACTAACAAGGGCTCATAGTGTTTTGGGAGCACCAGTTAGATGTTTTCCCCTCCCCCTACTAACAAGGGCTCATAGTGTTTTGGGAGCACCAGTTAGATGTTTTCCCTCGTACCCTCCCACTAACAAGGGCTCATAGTGTTTTGGGAGCACCAGTTAGATGTTTTCCCCTCCCCTACTAACAAGGGCTCATAGTGTT
>NC_088231.1:23657863-23660363 GCF_036934945.1 Oncorhynchus masou masou
ATGGTATGCTGATCAGATGGTTAGTTGATTAGATGGTTAGCTGATTTAGATGATGGATGGTTAGCTGATTAGATGGTTTGCTGATCAGATGGTTAGTTGATTAGATGGTTAGCTGATTTAGATGATGGATGGTTAGCTGATTTAGATGATGGATGGTTAGCTGATTTAGATGATGGATGGTTAGCTGATTAGATGATGGCTGGTTAGCTGATTTAGATGATGGATGGTTAGCTGATTTAGATGATGGATGGTTAGCTGATTAGATGGTTTGCTGATCAGATGGTTAGTTGATTAGATGGTTAGCTGATTTAGATGATGGATGGTTAGCTGATTTAGATGATGGATGGTTAGCTGATTTAGATGATGGATGGTTAGCTGATTTAGATGATGGATGGTTAGCTGATTTAGATGATGGATGGTTAGCTGATTTAGATGATGGATGGTTAGCTGATTTAGATGATGGATGGTTAGCTGATTTAGATGATGGATGGTTAGCTGATTTAGATGATGGATGGTTAGCTGATTTAGATGATGGATGGTTAGCTGATTTAGATGATGGATGGTTAGCTGATTTAGATGATGGATGGTTAGCTGTGTTAGTGCAGGAACAAAAGCATGCCCAGAACTGGTTTTGTATAAATAATTCTAACTTTGTGTGTGTTTTTTCTTCTTCTCAGGGACTTAAAACCTGAAAACATTCTTCTAGACGACCGCGGTAAGCTTGAATCACGTCTTGTCACTGACTTAGCTAATTACAAGCCTAGGTACGAGCAACATAAATTAGCTAGCTAAAAGCCTAGGTACTAGCAACATAAATTAGCTAGCTAAAAGCCTAGATACTAGCAACATAAATTCGCTAGCTAAAAGCCTAGGTACTAGCAACATAAATTAGCTAGCTAAAAGCCTAGGTACTAGCAACATAAATTAGCTAGCTAAAAGCCTAGGTACTAGCAACCTAAATTAGCTAGCTAAAAGCCTAGATACTAGCAACATAAATTCGCTAGCTAAAAGCCTAGGTACTAGCAACATAAATTAGCTAGCTAAAAGCCTAGGTACTAGCAACATAAATTAGCTAGCTAAAAGCCTAGGTACGAGCAACATAAATTCGCTAGCTAAAAGCCTAGGTACGAGCAACATAAATTCGCTAGCTAAAAGCCTAGGTACTAGCAACATAAATTCGCTAGCTAAAAGCCTAGATACTAGCAACATAAATTAGCTAGCTAAAAGCCTAGGTACTAGCAACATAAATTAGCTAGCTAAAAGCCTAGGTACGAGCAACATAAATTAGCTAGCTAAAAGCCTAGGTACTAGCAACATAAATTAGCTAGCTAAAAGCCTAGGTACTAGCAACATAAATTAGCTAGCTAAAAGCCTAGGTACGAGCAACATAAATTAGCTAGCTAAAAGCCTAGGTACTAGCAACATAAATTATCTAGCTAAAAGCCTAGATACTAGCAACATAAATTAGCTAGCTAAAAGCCTAGATACTAGCAACATAAATTAGCTAGCTAAAAGCCTAGATACTAGCAACATAAATTAGCTAGCTAAAAGCCTAGGTACTAGCAACATAAATTAGCTAGCTAAAAGCCTAGATACTAGCAACATAAATTAGCTAGCTAAAAGCCTAGGTACTAGCAACATAAATTAGCTAGCTAAAAGCCTAGGTACTAGCAACATAAATTAGCTAGCTAAAAGCCTAGGTACTATCAACATAAATTAGCTAGCTAAAAGCCTAGGTACTATCAACATAAATTTGCTAGCTAAAAGCCTAGGTACGAGCAACATAAATTAGCTAGCTAAAAGCCTAGATACTAGCAACATAAATTAGTTAGCTAAAAGCCTAGGTACTAGCAACATAAATTAGCTAGCTAAAAGCCTAGGTACTAGCAACATAAATTAGCTAGCTAAAAGCCTAGATACTAGCAACATAAATTAGCTAGCTAAAAGCCTAGGCACTAGCAACTTAAACTAGCTAGCTACACTGTTATTTCCCATACCCATAGTGATATTCATAAACATGTTATTGCACTCTTATTCTTGTTCATAAACATGTTATAACGTTATTCATGTTCTCTCCAGGACACATCCGTATCTCTGACCTGGGACTAGCCGTCCAGATTCCCGACTCGGAGACGATACGAGGGAGAGTGGGCACCGTAGGATACATGGGTACATCCTACCTCACTTCCTGTCTCCTTGATTCCTCCTCTTCATCTCTCTCTCTCTCTCTACATACATGAGTACATCCTACCACACTTCCTATCTCCTTGATTCCTCCTCTTCATCTCTCTCTCTCTCTCTACATACATGGGTACATCCTACCTCTCTCTTCCTATCTCCTTGATTCCTCCTCTTCATCTCTCTCTCTCTCTGTACATACATGGGTACATCCTACCACACTTCCTATCTCCTTGATCCCTCCTCTTCATCTCTCTCTCTCTCTCTCTCTACGTACATGGGTACATCCTACCTCTCTCTTCCTATCTCCTTGATTCCTCCT
>NC_088231.1:23667863-23697863 GCF_036934945.1 Oncorhynchus masou masou
CGGCCTGGGAACTGTGGGTTAACTGCCTGTTCAGGGGCAGAACGACAGATTTTGTACCTTGTCAGCTCGGGGTTTGAACTTGCAACCTTTCGGTTACTAGTCCAACACTCTAACCACTAGGCTACCCTGCCGCTCCTACACTCTAACCACTAGGCTACCTGCCTCCTCTACACTAACCACTAGGCTACCCTACCTCCTCTACACTCTAACCACTAGGCTACCCTGCCGCCTCTACACTCTAACCACTAGGCTACCCTGCCGCCTCTACACTCTAACCACTAGGCTACCTACCACCTCTACACTCTAACCACTAGGCTACCCTGCCGCTCCTACACTCTAACCACTAGGCTACCTGCCTCCTCTACACTAACCACTAGGCTACCCTACCTCCTCTACACTCTAACCACTAGGCTACCCTACCTCCTCTACACTCTAACCACTAGACTACACTACCTCCTCTACACTCTAACCACTAGACTACACTACCTCCTCTACACTCTAACCACTAGGCTACCCTGCCGCCCTGTCTCTCTGATAAGAGCGTCGAATGTAAATAATGTCTGAAAGATTATACAGCACACCGACGGCTGATCTCGGGTCAGTTATTAATGGTCTGATAGAACCTGTTGAAAATATTCAACAACCTCTGACTGATTCCGTCTGTTTTTAAAGGTAGTGAAAAGTGACATTACAACCTTATGCTAAAACAATTAAATACATGTAAAGTTAAAGAGCCCATTGATCCTATGGAAGGGGTCAGATTACTTTCACAATGTACTGTATGTAACCTAACTGATTCAGAATCAGTTTGTAAAAGATGAAGAGCCCATTGATCCTATGTAACGGTTTATTTAACTAACTGTTCCCAGGTCTGTTTAAAGAGTGGCTACGAAGACGAAGAGCACGAGGAGCCTTCCCGACTTTAAACCACTCCTGCTCTCCCTCCTCCTCCTCCTGCTCTCCCTCCTCCTGCTCCTCCTCCTCCTCTCCCTCCTCCTGCTCCTCCTCCTCACCCTCCTCCTCCTCCTGCTCCTCCTCCTCCTGCTCCTCCTCCTCCTCTCCCTCCTCCTCCTCTCCCTCCTCTCCCTCCTCTCCCCCTCCTCCTCCTCCCCCTCTCCCTCTTCCTCCTCCTCCTCCTCTCCCTCCTTCCTTCTTCAAACGCATCCAGAGCGTTAAAATGTTAGGAACTCGATGAATGTTAAACCTGTATTTATGATATGTATTAAAAAGTGTAATTATAATAATTAAAAGAAAAACATATGAGTTTAAAGATTTTGTACATTTGTACTTGAATTGTGTCCTAGATGTATATTTTCACCAAAAGGTGTATTGTATAAAAGCCATATTAAGTACCACTTGAATGCATACATCATTTTTTTCTACGTTTTGTTGTTGTTGTTGTTGGTTTTTACATTTTTTGTTGTTGTTGTTTATTTGTTTTTTGGAACGAGGACAATGTGTATTAAGGATCTTGTTCTTTTTTTATTTTTTTAATTTTTTTAAAGAAGCACAGGGTATGTCCCAAATGGTTTCCTATTCCCCTATATAGTCCACTACTTTTACCTATGGCCTATGGGTCCTGGTCAGAAGTAGTGCACTGTGTCGGGAAAAGGGTACTATTTGGGACTGAACCATCAGTAGTCTTTTTTTATTAGTTTTCTCGATGGAGCCTTTTGTTTGTTTGTATAGTGTGTGTTTCCAAATGGCGCCCTGCATAATGTAGTGCACTATGTAGGGAATAGGGTACCATAGGGCTCTGGTCTAATGTAGTGCACTATGTAGGGAATAGGGTACCATAGAGCTCTGGTCTAATGTAGTGCACTATGTAGGGAATAGGGTATCATAGGGCTCTGGTCTAATGTTGTGCACTATGTAGGGAATTGGGTACCATAGGGCTCTGGTCTAATGTAGTGCACTATGTAGGGAATAGGGTACCATAGGGCTCTGGTCTAATGTAGTGCACTATGTCGGGAATAGGGTACCATAGGGCTCTGGTCTAATGTAGTGCACTATGTAGGGAATAGGGTTCTATAGGGCTCTGATCTAATGTAGTGCACTATGTAGGGAATAGGGCTCTGGTATAATGTAGTGCACTATGTAGGGAATAGGGCTCTGGTCTTATATATAGGGAATAGGGTACCATAGGGCTGTGGTCTAAAGTAGTGCACAATATAGGGAATAGGGTACCATAGGGCTGTGGTCTAAAGTAGTGCACTACATAGGGAATAGGGTGCCATAGGGCTCTGGTCTAAAGAAGTGCACTATATAGGAAATAGGGTGCCATAGGGCTCTGGTCTAAAGTAGTGCACTATATAGGGAATAGGGTGCCATTGTGCTCTGGTCTAAAGTAGTGCACTACATAGGGAGTAGGGTTCCATTTAGGATGTATCCTATGTCTGTCTTTTCTTTCCTGTTCTTTTGGCCAACGTCCAGTATCACCATATCACATATTCTCTGTTCCAAATCAACCCTTGCACCATACACTCTACGCCCTAAACCTCGCCCCTAGACTAAAACATCCCCCTAGTTCTTACACCCTAAGAAGCCCCCAGCCCATAGTTAGACTCTATGCCATGGTTCTCCAACTGGTGGCACACGGGCTGAATTTGGCCCGCGGGTGATTTTATTTGGCCCCCCAATTTATATATATATATATATATATATATATATAGTTTTTTAAATGTTGGACGTACGACTGTAAAAGCTCCAATTATTAACATTTTGGAAATGTGTTCCAAGATATTCCCATACTAGATATTCCCATAATAGATAGATACAGGTATGGGATCGTATGCAAATGTAGGCAAGGTTTTAAATAATTATGTTTTAGTGAAATATATCTGTTTGGGCTTCTTGAGGTCAATTTGCAAGTCTCCAAATAATTTTGGAGAATGTAGTTAATGATCCCTGACCTTCTTACTGGGTCCACGTGAAGCTTTGAGAGGATTGGACAGCAGAACAAGATTTGTAAATTCTGTCTACATGTCTCATAGTCAAAATAACTTCCCTAAAAACTACGGAAAATGTAGTCACCCACTTCCAGAAAAGCACAGATAAGCAGTAGACATGGAATAGTCCATTGTTCTGGCAGAGGGGTGGGAAGAGAGATGCCTTGATTTAACAGTTTAACAGTATACCTTGTGTCCTTCAGCTATGGTGGTGATGAGGATGATTTACAACCCGAATATAAAAGTTATGAAACGTCACAGAATCGGGACGTTTTGTAACTCAGACTGGCTTCATTTTGAAGACAAAAGTGCTTTCATATAATCAACAAACAAACAAAAAGCATGTCAAATAGGTTAAATTCGACCAATTCTTGGCACTGAGATGGGTTATCCATGGCAAAATGGCCTACAGTTTAATCATAATGATATCTTTGCCTCCACCCAAAATGGCACCCTACTGGCACCCTACTACCTATATAGTGCACTACTTTTGATGATAGTCCTATGGGCCCTGGTCAAAAGTAGTGCACTATAAAGGGAATAGGGGGCCATTTGGGACACTTGGGCATCTCTGACATGCACCGTGTTCCCCTGTCTATCCCCTTCAGAATAACATAACATTGTTCCATAGAAACTGATCTAATGTCCCCTTTGTTGATTGGTAGTCAGGATTGGGAAAAGGGGGGAAACAGCTTCACGGTTGCTATGACAACTAGACGTTCCATTTGTTTTTTTATTTTTTTTACACAGCCTTCGTTCCAATTGGGGCCCTATTCCCTATATAGTAAACGACTTTAGACCAGGGCCCTATTCCCTAAATAATGAACTACTAGTGACCAGAGCCCTATTCCCTATATAGTGAACTACTAGTGACCAGAGCCCTATTCCCTATATAGTGAACTACTAGTGACCAGAGCCCTATTCCCTATATAGTGAACTACTAGTGACGAGAGCCCTGTTCCCTATATAGTGAACTACTAGTGACCAGGGCCCTATTCCCTATATGGTGAACTACTAGTGACCAGAGCCCTATTCCCTATATAGTTAACTACTAGTGACCAGAGCCCTATTCCCTATATAGTGAACTACTAGTGACCAGAGCCCTATTCCCTATATAGTGAACTACTAGTGACGAGAGCCCTGTTCCCTATATAGTGAACTACTAGTGACCAGGGCCCTATTCCCTATATGGTGAACTACTAGTGACCAGAGCCCTATTCCCTATATAGTTAACTACTAGTGACCAGAGCCCTATTCCCTATATAGTGATCTACTAGTGACCAGAGCCCTTTTCCCTATACAGTGAACTACTAGTGACCAGAGCCCTATTCCCTATGTAGTGCACTACTTTAGGGCCCTTAGACCCCACCTTCTGTCCAGTGGCTTTAACTGGAGGTGAATGTGGCAGATGATATAAGTTAAGTCCAAAATGGCACCCTATTCCCTATTTAGTGCACTACTATAGACCAGGCCTCATGTCAAAAGTAGTGCCAGGAGAGTGACTTGAATGAGGATTTGATCACATCTCCCTACACCACGGAGTCTCTTCCGTAAGAATGGTTTGAGACAAGCGTTTTCGGCCATTTTGTTTTGTTTTGTTTTGTTTTTTTCCTTGTCATTCAGGCGACCATATTATTTACCAACCGTCCAACCAATGTAACCCCTTTCACTTGTTTTTAATGCTGTGAAACTGTTGAGATGAATCTTTCCGCTGTTTGCTGTATATACTGTATTCCTGTCCTTTATAGAAACGCCCAGCCTCCCAGAATGACCTCTCATTCTGTTTAACCATTGGAGGGGTGAATCTAAGAATCTTATGACACTGGTTTCCTTTGTCCTCTGTTCCCGGAATCCCTTTATGACGTCATTGATTTGAATCAATTAGAATGTTCAAACAGAATGTAGTGTTGACATTCCAGAAAAGGGTTCCAGGAATTCCATTCTACATTAATTTTTTTTTTTTTACAAATGACTGCAGTTAATCATTGAATATCATCAATCAATCAAATGCGTTTAGAATGCACCACACAGTTCTTCTTCTGAAGCCACTAGACCTCCTCTGTTAGAACACAACGGTACGTTTCTCACGTACATATACACTTGTCGTGGCTCGGCTCCAATACGCCTGGTATCTGACATGGGGAGAGAGAACTGTGAGTGTTCAGAGATCTGCCTATTCCACGACATTCTATTCTAGAACTAGGAACGTTATACAGTGCAGTACATAGCGAGCTCTGGCTGTTGGCTTCTTCTTGTCTTTTTCTACATGTTATATTTCTTTGCTTCCAGACGCACCACAAAGCTCAGCTCACCTGTCAGTCAGTGTAGAAACACTCTTTGCCTCAAAAACCATGTAAATGATGTACTTCAAAACGTGTAAGCTCTTTTGATATCGAATTAGGCGCAGGCACGCACCCAGGCGCAGGCATACACACACACACACGCTCGCAGGCATACACACACACACACACTTGGACTGGGGGGAAAGGCTTGGCATCCATCCCTGTACAGCAGTAAGATATTTCATTTTGCGGCACTAAGGTGTGGAAACTGTCTGCTTCTCAAATGGCCAAGAGTTGATCCTGACCATGTGACCTGGCCCGGGAAAACCTCTGAGCCCAACTTAAAGCCTCTCTATAGGGCCCCTTGTTGTTCCTGACCATGTGACCTGGCCCGGGAAAACCTCTGAGCCCAACTTAAAGCCTCTCTATAGGGCCCTTGTTGTTCCTGACCATGTGACCTGGCCCGGGAAAACCTCTGAGCCCAACTTAAAGCCTCTCTATAGGGCCCCTTGTTGTTCCTGGTCATGTGACCTGGCCCGGGAAAACCTCTGAGCCCAACTTAAAGCCTCTCTATAGGGCCCCTTGTTGTTCCTGACCATGTGACCTGGCCCGGGAAAACCTCTGAGCCCAACTTAAAGCCTCTCTATAGGGCCCCTTGTTGTTCCTGGTCATGTGACCTGGCCCGGGAAAACCTCTGAGCCCAACTTAAAGCCTCTCTATAGGGCCCCTTGTTGTTCCTGACCATGTGACCTGGCCCGGGAAAACCTCTGAGCCCAACTTAAAGCCTCTCTATAGGGCCCCTTGTTGTTCCTGACCATGTGACCTGGCCCGGGAAAACCTCTGAGCCCAACTTAAAGCCTCTCTATAGGGCCCCTTGTTGTTCCTGGTCATGTGACCTGGCCCGGGAAAACCTCTGAGCCCAACTTAAAGCCTCTCTATAGGGCCCCTTGTTGTTCCTGACCATGTGACCTGGCCCGGGAAAACCTCTGAGCCCAACTTAAAGCCTCTCTATAGGGCCCCTTGTTGTTCCTGACCATGTGACCTGGCCCGGGAAAACCTCTGAGCCCAACTTAAAGCCTCTCTATGCCCCACGATTCAATCCGATCGCGCTTTGTCCACAATGCACGTTTTTTATTTTTTTATTTTTTTTAAGTCAATGTTCACAGTAAACGTTGCAGATGTCGTCTCGGTCTGTGGTGGCGCATCGTCTGGTCATGTGATCGGGACGGGATTCAGTCCCATCTTCTAACTATAGCGCCCCTTGTTGTTCCTGGTCATGTGATCGGGATAGGACGGGATTCAGTCCCATCTTCTAACTACAGGGCCCCTTGTTGTTCCTGGTCATGTGATCGGGATAGGACGGGATTCAGTCCCATCTTCTAACTACAGGGCCCCTTGTTGTTCCTGGTCATGTGATCGGGATAGGACGGGATTCAGTCCCATCTTCTAACTACAGGGCGCCTTGTTGTTCCTGGTCATGTGATCGGGATAGGACGGGATTCAGTCCCATCTTCTAACTACAGGGCCCCTTTTTCTTCTGGTCATGTGGTCGGAATAGGACGGGATTCAGGCCCATCTTCTAACTATAGGGCCCCTTGTTGTTCCTGGTCATGTGATCGGAATAGGACGGGATTCAGTCCCATCTTCTAACTTTAGGGCCCCTTGTTGTTCCTGGTCATGTGATCGGGATAGGACGGGATTCAGTCCCATCTTCTAACTATAGGGCCCCTTGTTGTTCCTGGTCATGTGATCGGGATAGGACGGGATTCAGTCCCATCTTCTAACTACAGGGCCCCTTGTTGTTCCTGGTCATGTGATCGGGATAGGACGGGATTCAGTCCCATCTTCTAACTACAGGGCCCCTTGTTGTTCCTGGTCATGTGATCGGGATAGGACGGGATTCAGTCCCATCTTCTAACTATAGGGCCCCTTGTTGTTCCTGGTCATGTGATCGGGATAGGACGGGATTCAGTCCCATCTTCTAACTACAGGACCCCTTGTTGTTCCTGGTCATGTGATCGGGATAGGACGGGATTCAGTCCCATCTTCTAACTATAGCGCCCCTTGTTGTTCCTGGTCATGTGATGAGGACGGGATTCAGTCCCATCTTCTAACTACAGGGCCCCTTGTTGTTCCTGGTCATGTGATCGGGATAGGACGGGATTCAGTCCCATCTTCTAACTATAGGGCCCCTTGTTGTTCCTGGTCATGTGATCGGGATAGGATGGGATTCAGTCCCATCTTCTAACTATAGGGCCCCTTGTTGTTCCTGGTCATGTGATCGGGATAGGACGGGATTCAGTCCCATCTTCCTAACTACAGGGCCCCTTGTTGTTCCTGGTCATGTGATCGGGATAGGACGGGATTCAGTCCCATCTTCTAACTATAGGGCCCCTTGTTGTTCCTGGTCATGTGATCGGGATAGGATGGGATTCAGTCCCATCTTCTAACTATAGGGCCCCTTGTTGTTCCTGGTCATGTGATCGGGATAGGACGGGATTCAGTCCCATCTTCTAACTATAGGGCCCCTTGTTGTTCCTGGTCATGTGATCGGGATAGGACGGGATTCAGTCCCATCTTCTAACTATAGGGCCCCTTGTTGTTCCTGGTCATGTGATCAGGATAGGACGGGATTCAGTCCCATCTTCTAACTATAGGGCCCCTTGTTGTTCCTGGTCATGTGATCGGGATAGGACGGGATTCAGTCCCATCTTCTAACTACAGGGCCCCTTGTTGTTCCTGGTCATGTGATCGGGATAGGACGGGATTCAGTCCCATCTTCTAACTACAGGGCCCCTTGTTGTTCCTGGTCATGTGATCGGAATAGGACGGGATTCAGTCCCATCTTCTAACTACAGGGCCCCTTGTTGTTCCTGGTCATGTGATCGGGATAGGACGGGATTCAGTCCCATTCATCTAACTACAGGGCCCCTTGTTGTTCCTGGTCATGTGATCGGGATAGGACGGGATTCAGTCCCATCTTCTAACTACAGGGCCCCTTGTTGTTCCTGGTCATGTGATCGGGATAGGACGGGATTCAGTCCCATCTTCTAACTACAGGGCCCCTTGTTGTTCCTGGTCATGTGATCGGGATAGGACGGGATTCAGTCCCATCTTCTAACTACAGGGCCCCTTGTTGTTCCTGGTCATGTGATCGGAATAGGACGGGATTCAGTCCCATCTTCTAACTACAGGGCCCCTTGTTGTTCCTGGTCATGTGATCGGGATAGGACGGGATTCAGTCCCATTCATCTAACTACAGGGCCCCTTGTTGTTCCTGGTCATGTGATCGGGATAGGACGGGATTCAGTCCCATCTTCTAACTACAGGGCCCCTTGTTGTTCCTGGTCATGTGATCGGGATAGGACGGGATTCAGTCCCATCTTCTAACTTTAGGGCCCCTTGTTGTTCCTGGTCATGTGATCAGGATAGGATGGGATTCAGTCCCATCTTCTAACTACAGGGCCCCTTGTTGTTCCTGGTCATGTGATCAGGATGGAGGAACTCCAGGCCTTACCCACAGTATGTGCCAACCAGTCCTCCTTAGTCGGTGTTCTTTCTTTACATCTGAATGGACGGTCCCACGTTAGGCTGACGAGGAACCCAAATACAGCTCATCAAAAAATAACATTTTTTTTTTTTTTTTTTTTTTTTACATGTTTAGAATGTCTGCACAAAGTGCATTTTAATATATGAAACAAAAACCATATGTAATTATTACTCAAGCATGTTATAGGTTGTTGCAGGTTCCTTGTCTGTAATTGAAATGACCTTTCAGTGCCAACATATGACACATATTTACAGGGGACAACAACACATTTGTTATCACAAGGTGACCAGAGAAATTTATACTTTTTTTTTTTTTTTGGGGTGGGGGCGGATGTGTCCCAAATTGACAACATACTCCCTATATAGTGGCCTACTTGTGAACAGGGTCCATAAAGGCTCTGTTCAAAAGGCTTTGGTCAAAATGCCCTGGTCAAGAGTAGTGCACTATATAGGTAATGAAAACGGTGACATTTGGGACAGCAGATTTGTCATTTTTTTTAATGATCTTTTATTTTATTATTATTATTTTTTTTGTACAGTCATGTTGTTCAACCACTGCAGTTCATGAAATTGTTGTACAAGTTGTATCACTGGGTGTTTACTGTGTCACATCTTCTGACATTTGTAATTATTCTGAGAATACACTGCCGTTTGGATAAAAAAAAAAAATAATAACAAAATAACAGTCCCCAGATTGGTTTTTGGTACATTTTAGTCATTTGACAGAGGCTTTTATCCAGAGTGACTTAGTTAGTGCTTTCACCTTAAGACAGCGAGGTGAGACAAATGATTTATATCACAGTAATGCATTGTAGTTAGGAAGCACCTTTTCATTATACAAATATAAACTAACAGGAAAGCAGGACAAAGGAGGTGTCCCTAACTGAACCCAACAGGAAAGCAGGATAAAGGAGGTGTCCCTAACTGAACCCAACAGGAAAGCAGGATAAAGGAGGTGTCCCAAATGGAACCCAACAGTAAAGCAGGATAAAGGAGGGGTCCCAGGTAGAACCCAACAGTAAAGCAGGATAAAGGAGGTGTCCCTAACTGAACCCAACAGTAAAGCAGGATAAAGGAGGTGTCCCAGATGGAACCCAACAGGAAAGCAGGATAAATGAGGTGTCCCTAACTGAACCCAACAGGAAAGCAGGATAAAGGAGGTGTCCCAAATGGAACCCAACAGTAAAGCAGGATAAAGGAGGTGTCCCAAATGGAACCCAACAGTAAAGCAGGATAAAGGAGGTGTCCCTAACTGAACCCAACAGGAAAGCAGGATAAAGGAGGTGTCCCTAACTGAACCCAACAGGAAAGCAGGATAAAGGAGGTGTCCCAAATGGAACCCAACAGTAAAGCAGGATAAAGGAGGTGTCCCAAATGGAACCCAACAGTAAAGCAGGATAAATGAGGTGTCCCTAACTGAACCCAACAGGAAAGCAGGATAAAGGAGGTGTCCCTAACTGAACCCAACATTAAAGCAGGATAAAGGAGGTGTCCCAGGTATAACTCAACAGTAAAGCAGGATAAAGGAGGTGTCCCAAATGGAACCCAACAGTAAAGCAGGATAAAGGAGGTGTCCCAGGTAGAACCCAACAGTAAAGCAGGATAAAGGAGGTGTCCCAGGTAGAACCCAACAGTAAAGCAGGATAAAGGAGGTGTCCCAAACTGAACCCAACAGTAAAGCAGGATAAAGGAGGTGTCCCAGGTAGAACCCAACAGTAAAGCAGGATAAAGGAGGTGTCCCAGATATAACCCAACAGTAAAGCAGGATAAAGGAGGTGTCCCAGATATAACCCAACAGTAAAGCAGGATAAAGGAGGTGTCCCAGATATAACCCAACAGTAAAGCAGGATAAAGGAGGTGTCCCAGATATAACCCAACAGTACAGAAGGATAAAGGAGGTGTCCCAGATATAACCCAACAGTAAAGCAGGATAAAGGAGGTGTCCCTAACTGAACCCAACAGGAAAGCAGGATAAAGGAGGTGTCCCAAATGGAACCCAACAGTAAAGCAGGATAAAGGAGGTGTCCCAAACTGAACCCAACAGGAAAGCAGGATAAAGGAGGTGTCCCAGATATAACCCAACAGTAAAGCAGGATAAAGGAGGTGTCCCAGATATAACCCAACAGTAAAGCAGGATAAAGGAGGTGTCCCAGATATAACCCAACAGTAAAGCAGGATAAAGGAGGTGTCCCAGATATAACCCAACAATAAAGCAGGATAAAGGAGGTGTCCCTAACTGAACCCAACAGTAAAGCAGGATAAAGGAGGTGTCACTAAATGATCCCAACAGTAAAGCAGGATAAAGGAGGTGTCCCAGGGATAACCCAACAGTAAAGCAGGATGAAGGAGGTGTCCCAAGTGGAACCCAACAGTAAAGCAGGATAAATGAGGTGTCCCTAACTGAACCCAACAGGAAAGCAGGATAAAGGAGGTGTCCCAAACTGAACCCAACAGTAAAGCAGGATAAAGGAGGTGTCCCAAATGGAACCCAACAGTAAAGCAGGATAAAGGAGGTGTCCCAGGTAGAACCCAACAGTAAAGCAGGATAAAGGAGGTGTCCCTAACTGAACCCAACAGGAAAGCAGGATAAAGCAGGTGTCCCAAATGGAACCCAACAGTAAAGCAGGATAAAGGAGGTGTCCCAAATGGAACCCAACAGTAAAGCAGGATAAATGAGGTGTCCCTAACTGAACCCAACAGGAAAGCAGGATAAAGGAGGTGTCCCTAACTGAACCCAACATTAAAGCAGGATAAAGGAGGTGTCCCAGGTATAACTCAACAGTAAAGCAGGATAAAGGAGGTGTCCCAAATGGAACCCAACAGTAAAGCAGGATAAATGAGGTGTCCCTAACTGAACCCAACAGTAAAGCAGGATAAAGGAGGTGTCCCAAACTGAACCCAACAGTAAAGCAGGATAAAGGAGGTGTCCCTAACTGAACCCAACAGTAAAGCAGGATAAAGGAGGTGTCCCATGTATAACCCAACAATAAAGCAGGATAAAGGAGGTGTCCCATGTATAACCCAACAGTAAAGCAGGATAAAGGAGGTGTCCCAAACTGAACCCAACAGTAAAACAGGATAAAGGAGGTGTCCCACACTGAACCCAACAGTAAAGCAGGATAAAGGAGGTGTCCCTAACTGAACCCAACAGTAAAGCAGGATAAAGGAGGTGTCCCTAACTGAACCCAACAGTAAAGCAGGATAAAGGAGGTGTCCCAGGTAGAACCCAACAGTAAAGCAGGATAAAGGAGGTGTCCCAGATATAACCCAACAGTAAAGCAGGATAAAGGAGGTGTCCCAGATATAACCCAACAGTAAAGCAGGATAAAGGAGGTGTCCCTAACTGAACCCAACAGTAAAGCAGGATAAAGGAGGTGTCCCAGGTATAACCCAACAGTAAAGCAGGATAAAGGAGGTGTCCCTAACTGAACCCAACAGTAAAGCAGGATAAAGGAGGTGTCCCAGGTATAACCCAACAGTAAAGCAGGATAAAGGAGGTGTCCCTAACTGAACCCAACAGTAAAGCAGGATAAAGGAGGTGTCCCAAACTGAACCCAACAGTAAAGCAGGATAAAGGAGGTGTCCCAGGTAGAACCCAACAGTAAAGCAGGATAAAGGAGGTGTCCCAGGTAGAACCCAACAGTAAAGCAGGATAAAGGAGGTGTCCCATGTAGAACCCAACAGTAAAGCAGGATAAAGGAGGTGTCCCAAATGGAACCCAACAGTAAAGCAGGATAAAGGAGGTGTCCCAGGTAGAACCCAACAGTAAAGCAGGATAAAGGAGGTGTCCCATGTATAACCCAACAGTAAAGCAGGATAAAGGAGGTGTCCCAGATAATACCCAACAGTAAAGCAGGATAAAGCAGGTGTCCCAGGTAGAACCCAACAGTAAAGCAGGATAAAGGAGGTGTCCCAAACTGAACCCAACAGTAAAGCAGGATAAAGGAGGTGTCCCAAACTGAACCCAACAGTAAAGCAGGATAAAGGAGGTGTCCCAAACTGAACCCAACAGTAAAGCAGGATAAAGGAGGTGTCCCAAACTGAACCCAACAGTAAAGCAGGATAAAGGAGGTGTCCCAAATGGAACCCAACATTAAAGCAGGATAAAGGAGGTGTCCCAGGTATAACCCAACAGTAAAGCAGGATAAAGGAGGTGTCCCAGATGGAACCCAACAGTAAAGCAGGATAAAGGAGGTGTCCCAAACTGAACCCAACAGTAAAGCAGGATAAAGCAGGTGTCCCAGGTAGAACCCAACAGTAAAGCAGGATAAAGGAGGTGTCCCAAATGGAACCCAACAGTAAAGCAGGATAAAGGAGGTGTCCCATGTATAACCCAACAGTACAGAAGGATAAAGGAGGTGTCCCAGATAGAACCCAACAGTAAAGCAGGATAAAGGAGGTGTCCCAAACTGAACCCAACAGTAAAACAGGATAAAGGAGGTGTCCCGAACTGAACCCAACAGTAAAACAGGATAAAGGAGGTGTCCCGAACTGAACCCAACAGTAAAGCAGGATAAAGGAGGTGTCCCGAACTGAACCCAACAGTAAAACAGGATAAAGGAGGTGTCCCGAACTGAACCCAACAGTAAAGCAGGATAAAGGAGGTGTCCCTAACTGAACCCAACAGTAAAGCAGGATAAAGCAGGTGTCCCAGATGGCACTCAACAGAAAACAGGATAATGGAGGTGTCCCAGGTAGAACCCAACAGTAAAGCAGGATAAAGGAGGTGTCCCAGGTAGAACCCAACATTAAAGCAGGATAAAGGATGTGTCCCAGGTAGAACCCAACAGTAAAGCAGGATAAAGGAGGTGTCCCAGATATAACCCAACAGTAAAGCAGGATAAAGGAGGTGTCCCTAACTGAACCCAACAGTAAAGCAGGATACAGGAGGTCCCTAACTGAACCCAACAGTAAAGCAGGATAAAGGAGGTGTCCCAGATGGAACCCAACAGTAAAGCAGGATAAAGGAGGTGTCCCAGGTAGAACCCAACAGTAAAGCAGGATAAAGGAGGTGTCCCTAACTGAACCCAACAGTAAAGCAGGATACAGGAGGTCCCTAACTGAACCCAACAGTAAAACAGGATAAAGGAGGTGTCCCTAACTGAACCCAACAGTAAAGCAGGATAAAGAAGGTGTCCCAAACTGAACCCAATAGTAAAACAGGATAAAGGAGGTGTCCCAAACTGAACCCAACAGTAAAGCAGGATAAAGCAGGTGTCCCAGATAATACCCAACAGTAAAGCAGGATAAAGGAGGTGTCCCTAACTGAACCCAACAGTAAAGCAGGATAAAGGAGGTGTCCCAGGTAGAACCCAACAGTAAAGCAGGATAAAGGAGGTGTCCCAAACTGAACCCAACAGTAAAGCAGGATAAAGGAGGTGTCCCAGGGATAACCCAACAGTAAAGCAGGATAAAGGAGGTGTCCCAAATGGAACCCAACAGTAAAGCAGGATAAAGGAGGTGTCCCAAACTGAACCCAACAGTAAAGCAGGATAAAGGAGGTGTCCCAAACTGAACCCAACAGTAAAGCAGGATAAAGGAGGTGTCCCAGATATAATCCAACATTAAAGCAGGATAAAGCCTCCACCCCTCCATACTGTAGTGTACTACTTTTGACCAGAGTGCTATGGATCCTTGTCAAAAGTGGTGCACTACACGGGGAATAGACTGCCATTTGGGACAGAAAGAAAGCACATATACAGTTGTATCCTACATGTCAGATAGTGATTGAGTGTTGTCGTTTCCTACAGGTACTACATTTCTGGGTGTGTGAGACAGTCATTGGAAGAAAACACTTTTATTTAATTTTGATTGGTACATTTTTCTATTCTACCTGTTCTATTGAAATGTTGATATCACACTAATAAGTGCGCGTGCTGAAATACACTGCAATGTGACTGCAGGGGCTAATGTTTTCAATACGCACTACCTCATCCACATCTCCCCAGAGCAGACACACGCCCTAATCACATGATTCTGCCAAGAGCGCTCACTTGGAAGGAAACTTCCTTTTTTTCCCCCGACTCAACAGTCGGGATTACAGTTGAAAGGCATAGAACGCAAACGGTGCAGATGATATACCGTTCTGATATCACGGAATATCGCCTCGTCGTGCAGGATTTCAGCACTCGTGACGCTCAAAAAAAAAAAAATCCGTTCCCCATCCACCCAATCACGGCTGACAACGGCCCGAGCCTCGTCCTTATTGGTGCCTCCACCCAATCACAACTGACGACGGTCCGAGCCTCGTCCTTATTGGTGCCTCCACCCAATCACGGCTGACGACGGCCCGAGCCTCTTCCTTATTGGTGCCCGCTCTTCCTCTGATTGGCTACCGGTGCAGCGTTGGCCCAACCCTTCCCCACCAACTGTCACAGGAGCTCCCACTTCCTTGTGATTCTGTCCGGGCGCATTGAAGATGGCTTTGAGTATGGATGGTAGTGGCTACATCAACCAGCGTCCTATTCATTTACCAAGGCTATTGTAAAGAAATAAAGGATTTTCTTGCGTCGATAAGTGAAGTCGGAGAGGCGGCAGTAAGTAGTCGCGAGTAGTGTTCATACGCTCGTCGTACTACGGACGGTTCGCTTCCCGGCGCGTGTTTTTTTTGTTTTTTGCTCCCCCCTGGTTGATTCCGATTGGTAGCTAACTGACACTTAACGACAATTTTGTCAATATTATCCACAGCTAAGCTAACCACTGCTGGTAAAAAAAATGGCCACCATGGATAAATTAATGAAGGCCTTTGAATCTCTCAAGTCCTTCCAACAACAACAGGGACCGCCGACGGCCGAGGAGACGGCTCAAAAACAGTACGTCCGTGTTTGTTTATGGTCATTGTGTTGAGAAACTGCTAGCGATGAGTTAAGCTTACATTACATACACGGTAGTTGGCTGGTTAGCTAGCTAGCGAAGCTATTCGCAGGTTATTGCGAGTTAGCGATGCTAACCTTATAGCTAGCTAGCTGTCACCGTGCAGTCCAGGCGACCCTGTCACAACACACACAGCAACACACAGTTTTACACCCCACGTCTATTTGATAGCTGGCGCTTGTAAACAAATGCCAAGGTGCACTAAATATTACGATATCATTTCACTAAAGTAAAATCTTGAAAATAAAATATCAAATCAAGTTTAATTTCTCTTCTCTCATATACATTGTGCAGATTGACTGATTTAGTTTCCCACCCCCCACAATCATTCGTTGCTTGTTGTCTAATATACATTATATTATAATTATATGTATAATTGATTTCAATATGTCTTTTATCAAATCAACATAATGACATATCTGTTTGTCACATGCTTGGTAAACAACAGGTGTAGACTAACAGTGACATGCTTACTGACCGGCCCTTCCCAACAATGCAGAGGGAAAGAAAATAGAGAGATACTAACAGGAGGAATGCAGAGCCTTGAGAAAGTATTCACACCCCTTGACTTTTTCCACGTTTTGTTGTGTTACAAAGTGAGATTAAAAACCATATTCAATTATATTTTTTTGACAACAATCCACACATAAGTATTTTAATGTCAAAGTGGAAGAGAATTTGAACATTTTCTGTGAAAAATAAATGAAAGACCCCCTGAGATGTTTGAATCACATTTTGGCAGCCATTACAGCTGTGGGTCTCTAAGAGATTTTCACACCTGGATTGTACATTTATGTGCACATTATTGTTAAGAAATGCATTTCACGCTTTGTCAAATTGGTTGTTGATCATTGCTAGACAGCTATTTTCAAGTCTTGACATAGATTTTGAAGCTGATTTTTAGGTCAACTGTAACTCGGCCACTCAGGACCATTCAACGTCTTCTTGGTAAGCAAGGTCATTGTCCTGCTGAAAGCAAACTGAACCAGGTTTTCCTCTAGGATTCTTGCCTGTGCTTCGCTCTATTCCATGTATTTTTATCCTAAAAGAAACTCCCTAGTCAATGACAAGCATACCCATAACATGAGTCAGCCATCACCATGCTTGAAAATATGAAGAGTGGTACTCAGTGTAGTTGGATTTGCTCCAAACATAATGTATTGTATTCAGGACATAAATGTAATTGCTTTGCCACATTTGTTTCCAGTTTTACTTTAGTGCCATGTTGCAAACAGGATACATTATTTGGAATATTTAAATTCTGTACAAGCTTCCTTCTTTTCCCTCTGTCACTTAGGTTAGTATATTGTGGCGTAACTACATTGTTGTTGATCCATCCTCAGTTTTCTCCTATCACAGCCATTAAACTCTGTAACTATTTTACAGTCCCCATTGGCCTCGTGGTGAAATCTCTGAGCGGTTTCCTTCCTCTCCGGCAACTGAGTTAGTAGCGACTGACTGTAGTGACTGTGTCTTTGTAGTGACTGGGTGTATTGATACACCATCCAAAGTGTAATGAACATCTTCACCATGTTCAAAGGTAAATTTTCTACCAGTAGGCGCCTTCTTTTTGAATTTCCCTCTGAGCACTGGAAAACCTCCATGGAAAACCTCCCTGGTCTTTGTAGTTGAAACTGTGTTTGAAATTCACTGTTCGACTGATGGACCTTACAGATAATTGTATGTGTTGGAGTACAGAGACGAGGTTGTCATTCAAAAATCATGTTCAACACCATTATTGCACACAGAGCGAGTCCAGGTAACTTATGTGACTTGTTAAGCACATTTTTACTCCTGAACTTATTTAGACATCAACATAACAAAGGGGTGGGAATACATATTGACTCAAGACATTTCAGCTTTGAATTTGAATTCATTTGTAAAAAAATAAATTAAAAAAAAGTCTTAAACATAATTCCACTTTGACATGATGGATTATTGTGTGTAGGACAGTGACACAATCAAATCGCAGTTGAAATCGTTCTAAATTCAGGCTGTAACAAACAAAAGGTGGATGAAAGTCAAGGGGTGTAAAGTCTTCCTGAAAGCTCTGTAGATATACAGGTGCAGATAAAGTGACCAGGCAACAGGGTAGATAATTAACAGTAGCAGCAGCAGCAGCAGCGTACGTGATGAGTCAATGCAGATAGTCCGGCTAGCTATTAGTTAACAATTTAATGAACCATTTAACAGTCTCAATGTAGGTTGTACAGGCATGTACAGTGACCTTGTAATCAGTCTTACCTTTAGCAATAGACTGGCATCACACACACACACACACATTCTCCATTGTTGTTCCACTTCGTTAGGCAAGGTAATGCTACCAGTCTGTCTTCTTTTTTCTTGCATGTGCTTTTAATTAACCCTTTGTTACCTGATTTCTCTCACACACACACACACACACACACACACACACACACACACACACACACACACACACACACACACACACACACACACACACACACACACACACACACACACACACACACACACACACACACACACACTATTGCTCTTTCTCTCCCCCTCTCCCTCTCTGTAGGAAGAAAGAGCTGGCCACCACCAAAAAGGACAGAGTGGCCCACTGCCTGACCATATGTGAGAACATCATAGCCCAGTCTCTGAGGTAAGACTGCTTGCCACCACTGATCTGGGATCAGCTTTACCGGTTATATGTTAATCAGGGATACATTATGTTGATCAGGGTTTAGGATACAGTATATTTATGGTTATATGTTGATCAGGGTTTAGGATACAGTATATTTATGGTTATATGTTGATCAGGGATAGATTATATTTATGGTTATATGTTGATCAGGGTTTAGGATACAATATATTTATGGTTATGTTGATCAGGGTTTAGGATACAGTATATTTATGGTTATATGTTGATCAGGGTTTAGGATACAATATATTTATGGTTACATGTTGATCAGGGTTTAGGATAGAATATATTTATGGTTATATGTTGATCAGGGACACAGTATATTTATGGTTATATGTTGATCAGGGATATATTATATTTATGGTTATATGTTGATCAGGGTTTAGGATACAGTATATTTATGGTTATGTTGATCAGGGTTTAGGATACAGTATATTTATGGTTACATGTTGATCAGGGTTTAGGATACAATATATTTATGGTTATATGTTGATCAGGGACACAGTATATTTATGGTTATATGTTGATCAGGGATATATTATATTTATGGTTATATGTTGATCAGGGTTTAGGATACAGTATATTTATGGTTATGTTGATCAGGGTTTAGGATACAGTATATTTATGGTTATATGTTGATCAGGGTTTAGATACAGTATATTTATGGTTATATGTTGATCAGGGTTTAGGATACAGTATATTTATGGTTATATGTTGATCAGGGATACATTATATTTAAGGTTATATGCTGATCAGGGTTTAGGATACAGTATATTTATGGTTATATGTTGATCAGGGTTTAGGATACAGTATATTTATGGTTATATGTTGATCAGGGATACATTATATTTAAGGTTATATGCTGATCAGGGTTTAGGATACAGTATATTTTTGGTTATATGTTGATCAGGGTTTAGGATACAGTATATTTATGGTTATATGTTGATCAGGGTTTAGGATACATTATATTTAAGGTTATATGTTGATCAGGGATACATTATATTTAAGGTTATATGTTGATCAGGGATAGATTATATTGTATTTGGATTGTTCAGATTCACCATCAGTTTAGCTTGAAACAGTCAGTATATGTGGTCATTTTTAGATATAGAGGATGTTGCTACCTCACTGCATGGTCGATGCGGGACAACAACAGAAGCTCGTTCAGAGTCATCAAAACTTCCACATGGTCTGAACCATTCCCTTTTGAGACTGGGGGTGAAAAGTTGTGCTAGATATTCATGGGGGAAACATTGTCCCGCCCCTAACTGATAGTGGGGTGATCGATGGCCAGTTTCTGTCATGGCTCAGCTCTAGATATATATGGAATGGTGATCGATGGCCAGTTTCTCTCATGGCTCAGCTCTAGATATATATGGAATGGTGATAGATGGCCAGTTTCTCTCATGGCTCAGCTCTAGATATATATGGAATGGTGATCGATGGCCAGTTTCTCTCATGGCTCAGCTCTAGATATATATGGAATGGTGATCGATGGCCAGTTTCTCTCATGGCTCAGCTCTAGATATATATGGAATGGTGATAGATGGCCAGTTTCTGTCATGGCTCAGCTCTAGATATATATGGAATGGTGATAGATGGCCAGTTTCTCTCATGGCTCAACTCTAGATATATATGGAATGGTGATCGATGGCCAGTTTCTCTCATGGCTCAACTCTAGATATATATGGAATGGTGATAGATGGCCAGTTTCTCTCATGGCTCAGCTCTAGATATATATGGAATGGTGATAGATGGCCAGTTTCTCTCATGGCTCAGCTCTAGATATATATGGAATGGTGATAGATGGCCAGTTTCTCTCATGGCTCAGCTCTAGATATATATGGAATGGTGATTGATGGCCAGTTTCTCTCATGGCTCAGCTCTAGATATATATGGAATGGTGATTGATGGCCAGTTTCTCTCATGGCTCAGCTCTAGATATATATGGAATGGTGATAGATGGCCAGTTTCTCTCATGGCTCAGCTCTAGATATATATGGAATGGTGATAGATGGCCAGTTTCTCTCATGGCTCAGCTCTAGATATATATGGAATGGTGATTGATGGCCAGTTTCTCTCATGGCTCAGCTCTAGATATATATGGAATGGTGATAGATGGCCAGTTTCTCTCATGGCTCAGCTCTAGATATATATGGAATGGTGATCGATGGCCAGTTTCTCTCATGGCTCAGCTCTAGATATATATGGAATGGTGATCGATGGCCAGTTTCTCTCATGGCTCAACTCTAGATATATATGGAATGGTGATAGATGGCCAGTTTCTCTCATGGCTCAGCTCTAGATATATATGGAATGGTGATCGATGGCCAGTTTCTGCCATGGCTCAGCTCTAGATATATATGGAATGGTGATAGATGGCCAGTTTCTCTCATGGCTCAGCTCTAGATATATATGGAATGGTGATAGATGGCCAGTTTCTCTCATGGCTCAGCTCTAGATATATATGGAATGGTGATAGATGGCCAGTTTCTCTCATGGCTCAGCTCTAGATATATATGGAACAGTGATAATGGCCAGTTTCTCTCATGGCTCAGCTCTAGATATTAATGGAATGGTGATCGATGGCCAGTTTCTCTCATGGCTCAGCTCTAGATATATATGGAATGGTGATAGATGGCCAGTTTCTCTCATGGCTCAGCTCTAGATATATATGGAATGGTGATAGATGGCCAGTTTCTGTCATGGCTCAGCTCTAGATATATATGGAATGGTGATCGATGGCCAGTTTCTCTCATGGCTCAGCTCTAGATATATATGGAATGGTGATAGAAGGCCAGTTTCTCTCATGGCTCAGCTCTAGATATATATGGAATGGTGATAGATGGCCAGTTTCTCTCATGGCTCAGCTCTAGATATATATGGAATGGTGATCGATGGCCAGTTTCTGTCATGGCTCAGCTCTAGATATATATGGAATGGTGATCGATGGCCAGTTTCTCTCATGGCTCAGCTCTAGATATATATGGAATGGTGATAGAAGGCCAGTTTCTCTCATGGCTCAGCTCTAGATATATATGGAATGGTGATAGATGGCCAGTTTCTCTCATGGCTCAGCTCTAGATATATATGGAATGGTGATCGATGGCCAGTTTCTCTCATGGCTCAGCTCTAGATATATATGGAATGGTGATAGATGGCCAGTTTCTCTCATGGCTCAGCTCTAGATATATATGGAATGGTGATAGATGGCCAGTTTCTCTCATGGCTCAGCTCTAGATATATATGGAATGGTGATCGATGGCCAGTTTCTCTCATGACTCAGCTCTAGATATATATGGAATGGCCTTTTTAAAGAGGTGCTCATCCCTGTACGGTACTGAGAGGTGCTCATCCCTGTACGGTACTGAGAGGTGCTCATCCCTGTACGGTACTGAGAGGTGCTCATCCCTGTACGGTGCTCATCCCTGTGCGGTACTGAGAGGTGCTCATCCCTGTGCGGTACTGAGAGGTGCTCATCCCTGTGCGGTACTGAGAGGTGCTCATCCCTGTGCGGTACTGAGAGGTGCTCATCCCTGTGCGGTACTGAGAGGTGCTCATCCCTGTGCGGTACTGAGAGGTGCTCATCCCTGTGCGGTACTGAGAGGTGCTCATCCCTGTACGGTACTGAGAGGTGCTCATCCCTGTACGTATACCATATTGGCTGTAGACTTGTAGACCAGTATAGTTCTGTTGGCTCTGCTTCTGAAACCACATATATCATATTGGCTGTAGACCAGTATCGTCAGTGATTTCAGTATGGAGGGGGGTATCAGAATGGGGTGTGTGGAGGGGGGTATCAGAATGAGGTGTGTGGAGGGGGGTATCAGAATGAGGTGTGTGGAGGGGGGTATCAGAATGAGGTGTGTGGAGGGGGGGGTATCAGAATGAGGTGTGTGGAGGGGGGGGGTATCAGAATGAGGTGTGTGGAGGGGGGGTATCAGAATGAGGTGTGTGGAGGGGGGGTATCAGAATGAGGTGTGTGGAGGGGGGGTATCAGAATGAGGTGTGGAGGGGGGATATCAGAATGAGGTGTGTGGAGGAGGGGTCAGAATGAGGTGTGTGGAGGGGGGGTATCAGAATGAGGTGTGTGAGGGGGTATCAGAATGAGGTGTGTGGAGGGGGGATATCAGAATGAGGTGTGTGGAGGGGGTATCAGAATGAGGTGTGTGAGGGGGTATCAGAATGAGGTGTGTGGAGGGGGGTATCAGAATGAGGTGTGGAGGGGGATATCAGAATGAGGTGTGTGGAGGGGGGTCAGAATGCGGTGTGTGGAGGGGGGATATCAGAATGAGGTGTGTGGAGGGGGGGTATCAGAATGAGGTGTGTGGAGGGGGGGTATCAGAATGAGGTGTATGGAGGGGGGGTATCAGAATGAGGTGTGTGGAGGGGGTATCAGAATGAGGTGTGTGGAGGGGGGGGGGGTATCAGAATGAGGTGTGTGGAGGGGGATATCAGAATGAGGTGTGTGGAGGGGGGGGTATCAGAATGAGGTGTGTGGAGGGGGGGGTATCAGAATGAGGTGTGTGGAGGGGGTATCAGAATGAGGTGTGGAGGGGGATATCAGAATGAGGTGTGTGGAGGAGGGGTCAGAATGAGGTGTGTGGAGGGGGTATCAGAATGAGGTGTGTGAGGGGGTATCAGAATGAGGTGTGTGGAGGGGGGATATCAGAATGAGGTGTGTGGAGGGGGGTATCAGAATGAGGTGTGTGAGGGGGGTATCAGAATGAGGTGTGTGAGGGGGGATATCAGAATGAGGTGTGTGGAGGAGGGGGATATCAGAATGAGGTGTGTGGAGGGGGGGATATCAGAATGAGGTGTGTGGAGGGGGGATATCAGAATGAGGTGTGTGGAGGGGGGTATCAGAATAAGGTGTTTGGAGGGGGTATCAGAATGAGGTGTGTGGAGGGGGGTATCAGAATGAGGTGTGTGGAGGGGGATATCAGAATGAGGTGTGTGGAGGGGGGGGTCAGAATGAGGTGTGTGGAGGGGGGGTGTCAGAATGAGGTGTGTGGAGGGGGGGGTATCAGAATGAGGTGTGTGGAGGGGGGGTATCAGAATGAGGTGTGTGTGAGGGGGTGTCAGAATGAGGTGTGTGTTTAATGACAGTTCCTCTCTTGTCTCTATGGCTGTGGGATTAGAACCTCTCCGGAGTTCCAGAAGCTTCTGGGCATCGCCATGGAGATGTTCTTGCTGTGCAGCGACGACAGAGAGTCGGACGTCAGGATGGTGGCAGACGAGTGCCTGAACAAAATCATCAAAGTGAGTGAGGACCCCATCTTCTGCTCTCCTCAGACCTATATGTTATGACTCTCTTTCTCTCTATCTAGTTCTCTCTCGTTCTCTCTCGTTCTCTCATTCTCTCTATCTAGTTCTCTTTCTCTCTATCTAGTTCTTTCTCTCGTTCTCTCTATCTAGTTCTCTTTCTCTCTATCTAGTTCTTTCTCTCGTTCTCTCTATCTAGTTCTCTTTCTCTCTATCTAGTTCTTTCTCTCGTTCTCTAGCTAGTTCTCTCTCGTATTCTCTCGTTCTCTCCATCTCGTTCTCTATATCTTTCTCTCTATCTAGTTCTCTCTATCAAGTTCTCTATCTTTCTCTCTGCCTAGTTCTCTTTCTCTCTATCTAGTTCTTTCTCTCATTCTCTCTGTCTAGTTCTCTCTCGTTCTCTCTATCTAGTTTTCTTTCTCTCTATCTAGTTCTTTCTCTCGTTCTCTCTCGTTCTCTCTATCTAGTTCTCTCTCGTTCTCTCTATCTAGTTCTCTCTCGTTCTCTCTAGCTAGTTCTCTCTCGTTCTCTAGCTAGTTCGCTCTTGTTCTCTCTATCTAGTTCTCTCTCTCTGACTCGTTCTCTCTCTCTCGTTCTCTCTAGCTAGTTCTCTCTCGTTCTCTAGCTAGTTCGCTCTTGTTCTCTCTATCTAGTTCTCTCTCTCTGACTCGTTCTCTCTCTCTCGTTCTCTCTAGCTAGTTCTCTCTCGTTCTCTAGCTAGTTCGCTCTTGTTCTCTCTATCTAGTTCTCTCTCTCTGACTCGTTCTCTCTCTCTCGTTCTCTCTCTCTCGTTCTCTCTCTCTCGTTCTCTCTCTCTGACTCGTTCTCTCTATCTATTTCTGTCAGGTTGTAGTTATGTCTCTCTGTCTCCATCTATCAGGCGCTGATGGACTCCAACCTGCCCAGACTTCAGCTGGAGCTCTACAAAGAAATTAAAAAGGTGCCGATCGGTTTGTAGATGATGTTGTTGTTATGGGGTCCTATCGTTATGGGGTCCTGTCGTTATGGGGTCCTGTCGTTATGGGGTCCTGTCGTTATGGGGTCCTGTCGTTATGGGGTCCTGTCGTTATGGAGTCCTGTCGTTATGGAGTCCTGTCGTTATGGGGTCCTGTCGTTATGGGGTGCTGTCGTTATGGGGTGCTGTCGTTATGGAGTCCTGTCGTTATGGGGTCCCGTCGTTATGGGGTGCCGTCGTTATGGGGTGCCGTCGTTATGGGGTGCCGTCGTTATGGGGTCCTGTCGTTATGGGGTCCTGTCGTTATGGGGTCCTGCTGTTATGGAGTCCTGTTCACTGATCCTCAATGGATTGATGTGGTAACTGATGATGATGAAGAGTAAGACTAATATTATGACACATGTTATTTGTGATTGACTGTGGGGGTTTTGGTTACGATGATGAGGGGAAATATCAGGGTGGTAATATTTATGTTGATGATGATGATGATGGACATGTTGATGAAGATGATGATGGTGTGTGTGTATATCTATCTGTTAGAACGGTGCCTCTCGGAGCCTGAGGGCTGCTCTCTGGAGGTTCGCTGAGCTAGCACACCTCGTCAGACCACAGAAATGCAGGTAGGAGACACACACACACACACACACACACACACACACACACACACCTGAGTAAGCGCAGAGATCAAGTGCATTCTGCACGTCATACTTTAAATGTATTTATAGAATGTGAAGTATGGATTTATACACTCTGGTCTAACCAGCATTTAGACTGGATTTATACACTCTGGTCTAAACAGCATTTAGACTGGATTTATACACTCTGGTCTAAGCAGCATTTAGACTGGATTTATACACTCTGGTCTGAACAGCATTTAGACTGGATTTATACACTCTGGTCTAAACAGCAATTAGACTGGATTTATACACTGTGGTCTAAACAGCATTTAGACTGGATTTATACACTCTGGTCTAAACAGCATTTAGACTGGATTTATACACTCTGGTCTAAACAGCATTTAGACTGGATTTATACACTCTGGTCTAAACAGCATTTAGACTGGATTTATACACTCTGGTCTAAACAGCATTTAGACTGGATTTATACACTCTGGTCTAAACAGCATTTAGACTGGATTTATACACTCTGGTCTCAACAGCATTTAGACTGGATTTATACACTCTGGTCTAAACAGCATTTAGACTGGATTTATACACTCTGGTCTCAACAGAAATTTTGTCCTGTGGGGTAATACTATGAGGTGGGGTAATACTATGAGGTGGGGTAATACTATGAGGTGGGGTAATACTATGAGGTGGGGTAATACTATGAGGTGGGGTAATACTATGAGGTGTTGGGTCCTGTGGGGTAATACTATGAGGTGTTGGGTCCTGTGGGGTAATACTATGAGGTGGGGTAATACTATGAGGTGGGGTAATACTATGAGGTGGGGTAATACTATGAGGTGTTGGGTTCTGTGGGGTAATACTATGAGGTGTTGGGTCCTGTGGGGTAATACTATGAGGTGGGGTAATACTATGAGGTGGGGTAATACTATGAGGTGGGGTAATACTATGAGGTGTTGGGTCCTGTGGGGTAATACTATGAGGTGTTGGGTCCTGTGGGGTAATACTATGAGGTGTTGGGTCCTGTGGGGTAATACTATGAGGTGGGGTAATACTATGAGGTGTTGGGTCCTGTGGGGTAATACTATGAGGTGGGGTAATACTATGAGGTGTTGGGTCCTGTGGGGTAATACTATGAGGTGGGGTAATACTATGAGGTGGGGTAATACTATGAGGGGGGGTAATACTATGAGGTGGGGTAATACTATGAGGTGTTGGGCCCTGTGGGGTAATACTATGAGGTGGGGTAATACTATGAGGTGGGGTAATACTATGAGGTGGGGTAATACTATGAGGTGTTGGGTCCTGTGGGGTAATACTATGAGGTGGGGTAATACTATGAGGTGTTGGGTCCTGTGGGGTAATACTATGAGGTGTGGGTCCTGTGGGGTAATACTATGAGGTGGGGTAATACTATGAGGTGGGGTAATACTATGAGGTGTTGGGTTCTGTGGGGTAATACTATGAGGTGTTGGGTCCTGTGGGGTAATACTATGAGGTGGGGTAATACTATGAGGTGTTGGGTCCTGTGGGGTAATACTATGAGGTGTGGGTCCTGTGGGGTAATACTATGAGGTGGGGTAATACTATGAGGTGGGGTAATACTATGAGGTGGGGTAATACTATGAGGTGTTGGGTCCTGTGGGGTAATACCATGAGGTGGGGTAATACTATGAGGTGGGGTAATACTATGAGGTGGGGTAATACTATGAGGTGGGGTAATACTATGAGGTGGGGTAATACTATGAGGTGGGGTAATACTATGAGGTGGGGTAATACTATGAGGTGTGGGTCCTGTGGGGTAATACTATGTGGTGCTGGGTCCTGTGGGGTAATACTATGAGGTGTTGGGTCCTGTGGGGTAATACTATGAGGTGGGGTAATACTATGAGGTGGGGTAATACTATGAGGTGGGGTAATACTATGAGGTGGGGTAACACTATGAGGTGTTGGGTCCTGTGGGGTAATACTATGAGGTGGGGTAATACTATGAGGTGTTGGGTCCTGTGGGGTAATACTATGAGGTGGGGTAATACTATGAGGTGGGGTAATACTATGAGGTGTTGGGTCCTGTGGGGTAATACTATGAGGTGTTGGGTCCTGTGGGGTAATACTATGAGGTGGGGTAATACTATGAGGTGGGGTAATACTATGAGGTGGGGTAACACTATGAGGTGTTGGGTCCTGTGGGGTAATACTATGAGGTGGGGTAATACTATGAGGTGTTGGGTCCTGTGGGGTAATACTATGAGGTGGGGTAATACTATGAGGTGGGGTAATACTATGAGGTGTTGGGTCCTGTGGGGTAATACTATGAGGTGTTGGGTCCTGTGGGGTAATACTATGAGGTGGGGTAATACTATGAGGTGGGGTAATACTATGAGGTGGGGTAATACTATGAGGTGGGGTAATACTATGAGGTGGGGTAATACTATGAGGTGGGGTAATACTATGAGGTGGGGTAATACTATGAGGTGGGGTAATACTATGAGGTGTGGGTCCTGTGGGGTAATACTATGAGGTGGGGTAATACTATGAGGTGGGGTAATACTATGAGGTGTTGGGTCCTGTGGGGTAATACTATGAGGTGGGGTAATACTATCAGGTGGGGTAATACTATGAGGTGGGGTAATACTATGAGGTGGGGTAATACTATGAGGTGGGGTAATACTATGTGGGGTAATACTATGAGGTGGGGTAATACTATGAGGTGGGGTAATACTATGAGGTGTTGGGTCCTGTGGGGTAATACTATGAGGTGGGGTAATACTATGAGGTGTTGGGTCCTGTGGGGTAATACTATGAGGTGGGGTAATACTATGAGGTGTTGGGTCCTGTGGGGTAATACTATGAGGTGGGGTAATACTATGAGGTGGGGTAATACTATGAGGTGGGGTAATACTATGAGGTGGGGTAATACTATGAGGTGTTGGGTCCTGTGGGGTAATACTATGAGGTGGGGTAATACTATGAGGTGGGGTAATACTATGAGGTGTTGGGTCCTGTGGGGTAATACTATGAGGTGGGGTAATACTATGAGGTGGGGTAATACTATGAGGTGGGGTAATACTATGAGGTGTTGGGTCCTGTGGGGTAATACTATGAGGTGGGGTAATACTATGAGGTGTTGGGTCCTGTGGGTTAATACTATGAGGTGGGGTAATACTATGAGGTGTTGGGTCCTGTGGGGTAATACTATGAGGTGGGGTAATACTATGAGGTGGGGTAATACTATGAGGTGTTGGGTCCTGTGGGGTAATACTATGAGGTGGAGTAATACTATGAGGTGGGGTAATACTATGAGGTGGGGTAATACTATGAGGTGTTGGGTCCTGTGAGGTAATACTATGAGGTGTTGGGTCCTGTGGGGTAATACTATGAGGTGTTGGGTCCTGTGAGGTCCTCCCTCCTCCCTCCCTCTTCTCTCCCTCCTCCAGACCGTACCTGGTGCACCTCCTCCCTCCCTCTTCTCTCCCTCCTCCAGACCGTACCTGGTGAACCTCCTCCCTCCCTCTTCTCTCCCTCCTCCAGACCGTACCTGGTGAACCTCCTCCCTCCCTCTTCTCTCCCTCCTCCAGACCGTACCTGGTGAACCTCCTCCCTCCCTCTTCTCTCCCCTCCAGACCGTACCTGGTGAACCTCCTCCCTCCCTCTTCTCTCCCTCCTCCAGACCGTACCTGGTGAACCTCCTCCCTCCCTCTTCTCCCCCTCCTCCAGACCGTACCTGGTGAACCTCCTCCCTCCCTCTTCTCTCCCTCCTCCAGACCGTACCTGGTGAACCTCCTCCCTCCCTCTTCTCTCCCTCCTCCAGACCGTACCTGGTGAACCTCCTCCCTCCCTCCCTCTTCTCCCCCTCCTCCAGACCGTACCTGGTGAACCTCCTCCCTCCCCCTTCTCTCCCTCCTCCGTACCGTACCTGGTGAACCTCCTCCCTCCCTCTTCTCTCCCTCCTCCAGACCGTACCTGGTGAACCTCCTCCCTCCCTCTTCTCTCCCTCCTCCAGACCGTACCTGGTGAACCTCCTCCCTCCCTCTTCTCTCCCTCCTCCAGACCGTACCTGGTGAACCTCCTCCCTCCCTCTTCTCTCCCTCCTCCAGACCGTACCTGGTGAACCTCCTCCCTCCCTCTTCTCTCCCTCCTCCAGACCGTACCTGGTGAACCTCCTCCCTCCCTCTTCTCTCCCTCCTCCAGACCGTACCTGGTGAACCTCCTCCCTCCCTCTTCTCCCCCTCCTCCAGACCGTACCTGGTGAACCTCCTCCCTCCCTCTTCTCTCCCTCCTCCAGACCGTACCTGGTGAACCTCCTCCCTCCCTCTTCTCTCCCTCCTCCAGGCCGTACCTGGTGAACCTCCTCCCTCCCTCTTCTCCCCCTCCTCCAGACCGTACCTGGTGAACCTCCTCCCCTCCCTCTTCTCTCCCTCCTCCAGACCGTACCTGGTGAACCTCCTCCCTCCCTCTTCTCTCCCTCCTCCAGACCGTACCTGGTGAACCTCCTCCCTCCCTCCCTCTTCTCCCCCTCCTCCAGACCGTACCTGGTGAACCTCCTCCCTCCCTCTTCTCTCCCTCCTCCAGACCGTACCTGGTGAACCTCCTCCCTCCCTCTTCTCTCCCTCCTCCAGACCGTACCTGGTGAACCTCCTCCCTCCCTCTTCTCTCCCTCCTCCAGACCGTACCTGGTGAACCTCCTCCCTCCCTCTTCTCTCCCTCCTCCAGACCGTACCTGGTGAACCTCCTCCCTCCCTCTTCTCCCCCTCCTCCAGACCGTACCTGGTGAACCTCCTCCCTCCCTCTTCTCTCCCTCCTCCAGACCGTACCTGGTGAACCTCCTCCCTCC
>NC_088231.1:23702863-23730363 GCF_036934945.1 Oncorhynchus masou masou
CCCTCCAGGTCTGTTGGTCCCTGTCCATGAGGAACATCTCTCTCTCTCTCCAGGTCTGTTGGTCCCTGTCCATGAGGAACATCTCTCTCTCTCTCTCCAGGTCTGTTGGTCCCTGTCGATGAGGAACATCTCTCTCTCCCTCCAGGTCTGTTGGTCCCTGTCCATGAGGAACATCTCTCTCTCTCTCTCTCCAGGTCTGTTGGTCCCTGTCGATGAGGAACATCTCTCTCTCTCTCTCCCTCCAGGTCTGTTGGTCCCTGTCGATGAGGAACATCTCTCTCTCCCTCCAGGTCTGTTGGTCCCTGTCGATGAGGAACATCTCTCTCTCCCTCCAGGTCTGTTGGTCCCTGTCGATGAGGAACATCTCTCCCTCCCTCCAGGTCTGTTGGTCCCTGTCGATGAGGAACATCTCTCTCTCTCTCCAGGTCTGTTGGTCCCTGTCGATGAGGAACATCTCTCTCTCTCCCTCCAGGTCTGTTGGTCCCTGTCGATGAGGAACATCTCTCTCTCTCTCCAGGTCTGTTGGTCCCTGTCGATGAGGAACATCTCTCTCTCCCTCCAGGTCTGTTGGTCCCTGTCGATGAGGAACATCTCTCTCTCTCCAGGTCTGTTGGTCCCTGTCGATGAGGAACATCTCTCTCTCTCCCTCCAGGTCTGTTGGTCCCTGTCGATGAGGAACATCTCTCTCTCTCCAGGTCTGTTGGTCCCTGTCGATGAGGAACATCTCTCTCTCTCTCCAGGTCTGTTGGTCCCTGTCGATGAGGAACATCTCTCTCTCCCTCCAGGTCTGTTGGTCCCTGTCGATGAGGAACATCTCTCTCTCTCCCTCCAGGTCTGTTGGTCCCTGTCGATGAGGAACATCTCTCTCTCTCCCTCCAGGTCTGTTGGTCCCTGTCGATGAGGAACATCTCTCTCTCTCTCCAGGTCTGTTGGTCCCTGTCGATGAGGAACATCTCTCTCTCTCCCTCCAGGTCTGTTGGTCCCTGTAGTTGAGGTGAACATCTCTCTCTCTCTCATCTCTCTCTCTCTCCAGGTCTGTTGGTCTCTGTAGATGAGGTGAACATCTCTCTCTCTCTCCAGGTCTGTTGGTCCCTGTAGTTGAGGTGAACATCTCTCTCTCCCTCCAGGTCTGTTGGTCCCTGTCGATGAGGAACATCTCTCTCTCCAGGTCTGTTGGTCCCTGTCGATGAGGAACATCTCTCTCTCTCCAGGTCTGTTGGTCCCTGTAGTTGAGGTGAACATCTCTCTCTCTCTCATCTCTCTCTCTCTCCAGGTCTGTTGGTCCCTGTCGATGAGGAACATCCTAACCACCTGGTCCTGGGGGTGTTGTTAACCCTTCGCTACCTGATGCCTCAACTACAGCAACAGGACAGGACCACCAGCCTGAAAGGAAGCTTCGGAGTCATGAGGAAGGAGGCCGACTTACAGCCCACGCCTGGACAACTACTGCAAGTCAGTCAGTGTGTGTGTGTGTGTGTGTGTGTGTGTGTGTGTCCAGGTCTATGAGTTGACTCTCCACTACAGCCAGCATGGCGACCACAACGTGGTGACGGGGTGTGTGTGTGTGTGTCCAGGTCTATGAGTTGACTCTCCACTACAGCCAGCATGGCGACCACAACGTGGTGACGGTGTGTGTGTGTGTGTGTGTCCAGGTCTATGAGTTGACTCTCCACTACAGCCAGCATGGCGACCACAACGTGGTGACGGTGTGTGTGTGTGTGTGTCCAGGTCTATGAGTTGACTCTCCACTACAGCCAGCATGGCGACCACAACGTGGTGACGGTGTGTGTGTGTGTGTGTGTGTCCAGGTCTATGAGTTGACTCTCCACTACAGCCAGCATGGCGACCACAACGTGGTGACGGTGTGTGTGTGTGTGTGTGTGTGTCCAGGTCTATGAGTTGACTCTCCACTACAGCCAGCATGGCGACCACAACGTGGTGACGGTGTGTGTGTGTGTGTGTCCAGGTCTATGAGTTGACTCTCCACTACAGCCAGCATGGCGACCACAACGTGGTGACGGTGTGTGTGTGTGTGTCCAGGTCCAGGTTGACTCTCCACTGCCAGTTGACTCTCCACTACAGCCAGCATGGCGACCACAACGTGGTGACGGTGTGTGTGTGTGTGTGTGTCCAGGTCTATGAGTTGACTCTCCACTACAGCCAGCATGGCGACCACAACGTGGTGACGGTGTGTGTGTGTGTGTGTCCAGGTCTATGAGTTGACTCTCCACTACAGCCAGCATGGCGACCACAACGTGGTGACGGTGTGTGTGTGTGTGTGTGTCCAGGTCTATGAGTTGACTCTCCACTACAGCCAGCATGGCGACCACAACGTGGTGAGGTCTATGTTGACTCTCCACTACAGCCAGCATGTGTGTGTGTGTGTGTGTCCAGGTCTATGAGTTGACTCTCCACTACAGCCAGCATGGCGACCACAACGTGGTGACGGTGTGTGTGTGTGTGTGTGTGTCCAGGTCTATGAGTTGACTCTCCACTACAGCCAGCATGGCGACCACAACGTGGTGACGGTGTGTGTGTGTGTGTGTGTGTGTCCAGGTCTATGAGTTGACTCTCCACTACAGCCAGCATGGCGACCACAACGTGGTGACGGTGTGTGTGTGTGTGTGTCCAGGTCTATGAGTTTACTCTCCACTACAGCCAGCATGGCGACCACAACGTGGTGACTGTGTGTGTGTGTGTGTGTGTGTGTGTGTGTCCAGGTCTATGAGTTGACTCTCCACTACAGCCAGCATGGCGACCACAACGTGGTGACGGTGTGTGTGTGTGTGTGTCCAGGTCTATGAGTTTACTCTCCACTACAGCCAGCATGGCGACCACAACGTGGTGACTGTGTGTGTGTGTGTGTGTGTGTGTGTGTGTGTCCAGGTCTATGAGTTGACTCTCCACTACAGCCAGCATGGCGACCACAACGTGGTGACGGTGTGTGTGTGTGTGTCCAGGTCTATGAGTTGACTCTCCACTACAGCCAGCATGGCGACCACAACGTGGTGACGGTGTGTGTGTGTGTGTGTGTGTGTCCAGGTCTATGAGTTGACTCTCCACTACAGCCAGCATGGCGACCACAACGTGGTGACGGTGTGTGTGTGTGTCCAGGTCTATGAGTTGACTCTCCACTACAGCCAGCATGGCGACCACAACGTGGTGACGGTGTGTGTGTGTGTGTGTGTGTGTGTCCAGGTCTATGAGTTGACTCTCCACTACAGCCAGCATGGCGACCACAACGTGGTGACGGTGTGTGTGTGTGTGTCCAGGTCTATGAGTTGACTCTCCACTACAGCCAGCATGGCGACCACAACGTGGTGACGGTGTGTGTGTGTGTGTGTGTGTCCAGGTCTATGAGTTGACTCTCCACTACAGCCAGCATGGCGACCACAACGTGGTGACGGTGTGTGTGTGTGTGTGTCCAGGTCTATGAGTTGACTCTCCACTACAGCCAGCATGGCGACCACAACGTGGTGACGGTGTGTGTGTGTGTGTGTGTGTGTGTGTGTGTCCAGGTCTATGAGTTGACTCTCCACTACAGCCAGCATGGCGACCACAACGTGGTGACGGGGTGTGTGTGTGTGTGTGTGTGTGTGTGTGTGTGTGTGTCCAGGTCTATGAGTTGACTCTCCACTACAGCCAGCATGGCGACCACAACGTGGTGACGGCCTCTCTGGAACTGATGCAGCAGATGTTCCGGACTCCTCCCCCGGAGCTTCTGCACATGCTCATTACGCCCGGCAGCGTTCCGCACGCCAGCGTGTTCCGCCGGGACGTGGAGAGACGCGCCCACTCCGGCAGCATCCTGGAGTTCATTGGTTAGTCCGCCCATCAATCGAGCCCAGTCATTGGGTGAATTCTCTGCCAGTCACTGTACAAAGCTCCGCCTTCTGTCTCTCTGTTCTTTTTTGTTGTTGTTGCTGTCTGCTGATTGGTCCCAAATGGCTCACTATACACTGAGTATGCAAAACATTAGGAACACCTTCCGAATATTGCGTTACACCCCCTTTTGTCCTCACAACAGACTCTATTCATCAGGGCACAGGGACTCTAAAAAGCGTTCCACAGGGATGCTGGTCCATGTTGACTCCAACACTTCCCACAAGTTGTGTCAAAGTTGGCTAGATTGTCCTTTGGGTGGTGGACCATTCTTGATGCACACGGGAAACTGTTGAGTGAGGAAAAACCCAGCAGCGTTGCAGTTCTTAATGCACCTGGCACCTCCTACCATAACCCTGTTCAAAGGCATTTCAATATTTTGTCTTGTCCGTTCACCCTCTGAATAGCAGACAGACACAATCCATGTCTCAGTTATCTCAAGGCTTAAAAATCCTTCTTTAACACGTCTCCTGCCCTTGGAAAGAGCAGCTGTTCCTAATGTTTTGTGCACTCAGTGTATAGTGAACTACTAGTGATCAGAGCCCTATTCCCTATATAGTGAACTACTATAGACCAGAGCCCTATTCCCTATATAGTGAACTACTAGTGACCAGAGCCCTATTCCCTATATAGTGAACTACTAGTGACCAGGGCCCTATTCCCTATATAGTGAACTACTAGTGACCAGGGCCCTATTCCCTATATAGTGAACTACTAGTGACCAGAGCCCTATTCCCTATATAGTGAACTACTAGTGACCAGATCCCTTTTCCCTATATAGTGAACTACTAGTGACCAGAGCCCTATTCCCTATATAGTGAACTACTAGTGACCAGAGCCCTATTCCCTATATAGTGAACTACTAGTGACCAGAGCCCTATTCCCTATATGGTGAACTACTAGTGACCAGAGCCCTATTCCCTATATAGTGAACTACTAGTGACCAGAGCCCTATTCCCTATATAGTGAACTACTAGTGACCAGGGCCCTATTCCCTATATAGTGAACTACTTTAGACCAGGGCCCTATTCCCTATATAGTGAACTACTTTAGACCAGGGCCCTATTCCCTATATAGTGAACTACTAGTGACCAGAGCCCTATTCCCTATATAGTTAACTACTAGTGACCAGGGCCCTATTCCCTATATAGTGAACTACTAGTGACCAGGGCCCTATTCCCTATATAGTGAACTACTAGTGACCAGAGCCCTATCCCTATATAGTGAACTACTAGTGACCAGAGCCCAATTCTCTATATAGTGAACTACTAGTGACCAGGGCCCTATTCCCTATATAGTGAACTACTAGTGACCAGAGCCCTATTCCCTATATAGTGAACTACTAGTGACCAGAGCCCTATCACCTATATAGTGAACTACTAGTGACCAGAGCCCTATTACCTATATAGTGAACTACTAGTTACCAGAGCCCAATTCCCTATATAGTGAACTACTAGTTACCAGAGCCCTATTCCCTATATAGTGAACTACTAGTGACCAGAGCCCTATTCCCTATATAGTGAACTACTAGTGACCAGAGCCCTATTCCCTATATAGTGAACTACTAGTGACCAGGGCCCTATTCCCTATATAGTGAACTACTAGTGACCAGGGCCCTATTCCCTATATAGTGAACTACTAGTGACCAGGGCCCTATTCCCTATATAGTGAACTACTAGTGACCAGGTTCCTATTCCCTATATAGTGAACTACTAGTGACCAGAGCCCTATTTCCTATATAGTGAACTACTAGTGACCAGAGCCCTATTCCCTATATAGTGAACTACTAGTGACCAGAGCCCTATTCCCTATATAGGGAACTACTAGTGACCAGAGCCCTATTCCCTATATAGGGAACTACTAGTGACCAGGGCCCTATTCCCTATATAGGGAACTACTAGTGACCAGAGCCCTATTCCCTATATAGGGAACTACTAGTGACCAGAGCCCTATTCCCTATATAGTGAACGACTTTAGACCAGAGCCCTATTCCCTATATAGTTAACTACTAGTGACCAGGGCCCTATTCCCTATATAGTTAACTACTAGTGACCAGAGCCCTATTCCCTATATAGTTAACTACTAGTGACCAGAGCCCTATTCCCTATATAGTGAACTACTAGTGACCAGGGCCCTATTCCCTATATAGTGAACTACTAGTGACCAGAGCCCTATTCCCTATATAGTGTACTATATAGGGAATAGGGTGCCATTTGGAATGCATAGCCTCTCTCACTAACTATCTCACGTCTCTTCCTCTGTCTGTCTGGGGTATAATGGCTATTTCCCATGGTGCTTTTCTTCTTTTCTCTCCTTCACTTCCTGTTCCTGTGTGTGTTCTTCCTGTTTCCCGCCTGCAGCCGGGGGCGGGTCTTCCTGTAATAGTCCACTCCTCCTCAGAAAACAGAAAGGTGATTTTAATAACTCTCTCTCTCCTGCGTCCTGCTCCCTCTATCTGACACAGTGTTTCCCAAACCTCTCCTCCAGCACCCCCAGCCATTCAACATGTTTTCATGTGTTCCTGGATGAGTTTTGGTGTGTTCCTGGACTAGTTTGGTGCGTTCCTGGACTAGTTTGGTGCGTTCCTGGACTAGTTTGGTGCGTTCCTGGACTAGTTTGGTGCGTTCCTGGACTAGTTTGGTGCGTTCTTGGACTAGTTTGGTGCGTTCCTGGACTAGTTTGGTGCGTTCCTGGATTAGTTTCATTTATTCCTGGACTAGTTTGGTGCGTTCCTGGACTAGTTTGGTGCGTTCCTGGACTAGTTTGGTGCGTTCCTGGACTAGTTTGGTGCGTTCCTGGGCTAGTTTGGTGTGTTCCTGGACTAGTTTGGTGTGTTCCTGGACTAGTTTGGTGTGTTCCTGGACTAGTTTGGTGTGTTCCTGGACTAGTTTGGTGTGTTCCTGGACTAGTTTGGTGTGTTCCTGGACTAGTTTGGTGTGTTCCTGGACTAGTTTGGTGTGTTCCTGGACTAGTTTTGGTGTGTTCCTGGACTAGTTTTGGTGTGTTCCTGGACTAGTTTTGGTGTGTTCCTGGACTAGTTTTGGTGTGTTCCTGGACTAGTTTTGGTGTGTTCCTGGACTAGTTTTGGTGTGTTCCTGGACTAGTTTGGTGCGTTCCTGGACTAGTTTGGTGCGTTCCTGGACTAGTTTGGTGCGTTCCTGGACTAGTTTGGTGCGTTCCTGGACTAGTTTGGTGCGTTCCTGGACTAGTTTGGTGCGTTCCTGGACGAGTTTTGGAGTGTTCCTGGACTAGTTTTGGTGTGTTCCTGGACGAGTTTTGGTGTGTTCCTGGACTCGTTTTGGTGTGTTCCTGGACTCGTTTTGGTGTGTTCCTGGACTCGTTTTGGTGCGTTCCTGGACTCGTTTTGGTGCGTTCCTGGACTCGTTTTGGTGCGTTCCTGGACTAGTTTTGGTGCGTTCCTGGACTAGTTTTGGTGCGTTCCTGGACTAGTTTTGGTGCGTTCTTGGACTCGTTTTGGTGCGTCCCTGGACTCGTTTTGGTGCGTCCCTGGACTCGTTTTGGTGCGTCCCTGGACTCGTTTTGGTGCGTCCCTGGACTCGTTTTGGTGCGTCCCTGGACTCGTTTTGGTGCGTCCCTGGACTCGTTTTGGTGCGTCCCTGGACTCGTTTTGGTGCGTCCCTGGACTCGTTTTGGTGCGTCCCTGGACTAGTTTTGGTGCGTCCCTGGACTAGTTTTGGTGCGTCCCTGGACTAGTTTTGGTGCGTCCCTGGACTAGTTTTGGTGCGTTCCAGGACCTGTTTTGGTGCGTTCCAGGACCTGTTTTGGTGCGTTCCTGGACTAGCACGTCTGATGAAACTAAAGAAGAAGTCGTGCATCAGTTGAATCAGGTTGTTTTAGCTTTAGAATAGTTGAAATACATGGAAGGACTTGGGGTCCCAGAGGAGAGGTTGGAGAACCATTGGTCTACCACAGCTTTCTCTAACACTGTGTTACAGTAGTCCTCTTTACCACAGCTTTCTCTAACGCTGCTGACTGGTCATGTTACAGTAGCCGTCTTTAATCCTGTCTGTGTGTCCCAGGCAAGATGCTGTCGGGGGAGGAGGAGGGGTTGGAGGACGACCCTGAGAGGGCAGAGGTCACCACTGGGGCCTTTACAGGTGAGACAGAATGCAGGAACATCACCATTCATATCACTCAAGCACCTTATTATTGTTGTTATTATTATTTATTATGATTAATTATGAATTATTTATTATCATTGTTACTTTATTATTGTTATTATTTATTATTATTGTTATTATTTATTATTATTGTTACTTTATGATTATTGTTATTATTTATTATTATTGTAATTATTTATTATTATTGTTACTTTATTATTATTGTTATTATTTATTATTATTGTTACTTTATTATTATTGGTAGTTATTATTGCTACGTATTATTATTGTTATTATTTATTATGATTATTATTTGTTGGTATTATTATTTATTATGGTTATTTATTATTATTGTTATTATTTGTTATTGTTATTTATTATGATTTATTATTTATCAATGTTATTTATTTATTTATTGTTATTATTATTTATTATTGTTATTATTGGTTATTGTTATTTATTATGAGTAATTATTTATTGTTATTATTTATCGTTGTTATTTATTTATTTAGTATTGTTATGTCATGTTGGCACGATGCTTATCCAATTGTTTGATCGTTTGAATGTTAACATAAATCATTCGTTAGTTGCCACGTTATCCGACATCATGTCAAGCCAATCGTATTATCATTAGGGGGGGGGGGTCTATTAAAATGATTAACTATCACTATTATGAATATTCAAATAGTAACTAATGAAAAATAGGATTTATGAAACTGACAGGGAATAGGCCTGTATCCCGCAGTTCACTTTTAATTGTCTCGACAGTCACACTTTAAATACTGTACAATGTCAGTGTGACTTGTCTCGACAGTCACACTAATTACTGTACAATGTTAGTGTGACTTGTCTCTGCAGTCACACTTTAATTATTGTACAATGTTAGTGTGACTTGTCTCTGCAGTCACACTTTAAATACTGTACAATGTTAGTGTGACTTGTCTCGACAGTCACACTTTAATTATTGTACAATGTTAGTGTGACTTGTCTCTGCAGTCACACTTTAATTATTGTACAATGTTAGTGTGACTTGTCTCGACAGTCACACTTTAATTATTGTACAATGTTAGTGTGACTTGTCTCTGCAGTCACACTTTAATTATTGTACAATGTTAGTGTGACTTGTCTCGGCAGTCACACTTTAATTATTGTACAATGTTAGTGTGACTTGTCTCGGCCGTATGAACCAACCATCGGTATGAACCAACCATCGGTATGAACCAACCGTCGGTATGAACCAACCGTCGGTATGAACCACCCGTCGGTATGAATCACCCGTCGGTATGAACCAACCATCGGTATGAACCAACCATCGGTATGAACCAACCATCAGTATGAACCAACCGTCGGTATGAACCAACCATCGGTATGAACCAACCGTCGGTATGAACCAACCGTCGGTATGAACCAACCGTCGGTATGAACCAACCGTCGGTATGAACCAACCGTCGGTATGAACCAACCGTCGGTATGAACCAACCGTCGGTATGAACCAACCGTCGGTATGAACCAACCGTCGGTATGAACCAACCGTCGGTATGAACCAACCGTCGGTATGAATCACCCATCGGTATGAACCAACCGTCGGTATGAACCAACCGTCGGTATGAACCAACCATCGGTATGAACCAACCATCAGTATGAACCACCCGTCGGTATGAACCAACCATCGGTATGAATCACCCGTCGGTATGAACCAACCATCGGTATGAACCAACCGTCGGTATGAACCAACCGTCGGTATGAACCAACCATCGGTATGAACCAACCATCGGTATGAACCACCCGTCGGTATGAACCAACCATCGGTATGAATCACCCGTCGGTATGAACCAACCGTCGGTATGAATCACCCGTCGGTATGAACCAACCATCGGTATGAACCAACCATCGGTATGAACCAACCATTGGTATGAACCACCCGTCGGTATGAACCACCCGTCGGTATGAACCAACCATCAGTATGAACCACCCGTCGGTATGAACCACCCGTCGGTATGAACCAACCGTCGGTATGAACCAACCATCAGTATGAACCAACCGTCGGTATGAACCAACCGTCGGTATGAACCACCCGTCGGTATGAACCACCCGTCGGTATGAACCAACCATCGGTATGAACCAACCGTCGGTATGAACCAACCGTCGGTATGAACCAACCGTCGGTATGAACCAACCGTCGGTATGAACCAACCGTCGGTATGAACCAACCGTCGGTATGAACCAACCATTGTATCTGTATGCTGTGGGACGCAGCGCAGGGCTTTAGTGTTTCGCATCTGGGTCTCAACAAGGAACGAAAACCGTAGAGCACTTGAACTCGAAACTAAACTGTACGCATATATCCCTACCACTCCACAGACAAAATTAACAAATTCTACATCATAAGGACAGACCTCAATCACATACTTAAGTATCGATATTTTATTCCTTTATGTTCATCAACCAATTCAATTAAAACACTCTGCCCATTTTCTAAGAATTTGTAAGATACTTATTTGCATAAAATGGACAGAGACCAGTCTCAAAATCAATCGATAGCGTTTATTCTCGAGAGTACTGATCATAGTACATCATACTAAAAATGACGTCATAGGTTTTAAACTGTCCTTCCTCCACTCCGATACAATGTCAGTATAGTTCACAAGTCTTCCCACGCTGTCTGCCACCTGTTAAATAATCTACGACAAGCCCAAGGTCTCTCCCCTCCCTGGGTGGGGGACAGGATGTCCTGTAAGGAACACAGCATTCCAGGGGACAGGATGTCCTGTAAGGAACACAGCATTCCAGGGGACAGGATGTCCTGTAAGGAACACAGCATTCCAGGGGACAGGATGTCCTGTAAGGAACACAGTATTCCAGGGGACAGGATGTCCTGTAAGGGGAACAGCATTCCAGGGGACAGGATGTCCTGTAAGGGGAACAGCATTCCAGGGGACAGGATGTCCTGTAAGGGGAACAGTATTCCAGGGGACAGGATGTCCTGTAAGGGGAACAGTATTCCAGGGGACAGGATGTCCTGTAAGGGGAACAGCATTCCAGGGGACAGGATGTCCTGTAAGGGGAACAGCATTCCAGGGGACAAGATGTCCTGTAAGGGGAACAGTATTCCAGGGGACAGGATGTCCTGTAAGGGGAACAGCATTCCAGGGGACAGGATGTCCTGTAAGGAACACAGCATTCCAGGGGACAGGATGTCCTGTAAGGGGAACAGCATTCCAGGGGACAGGATGTCCTGTAAGGGGAACAGCATTCCAGGGGACAGGATGTCCTGTAAGGGGAACAGCATTCCAGGGGACAGGATGTCCTGTAAGGAACACAGCATTCCAGGGGACAGGATGTCCTGTAAGGGGAACAGCATTCCAGGGGACAGGATGTCCTGTAAGGAACACAGCATTCCAGGGGACAGGATGTCCTGTAAGGGGAACAGTATTCCAGGGGACAGGATGTCCTGTAAGGGGAACAGTATTCCAGGGGACAGGATGTCCTGTAAGGGGAACAGTATTCCAGGGGACAGGATGTCCTGTAAGGGGAACAGCATTCCAGGGGACAGGATGTCCTGTAAGGGGAACAGTATTCCAGGGGACAGGATGTCCTGTAAGGGGAACAGCATTCCAGGGGACAGGATGTCCTGTAAGGGGAACAGTATTCCAGGGGACAGGATGTCCTGTAAGGGGAACAGTATTCCAGGGGACAGGATGTCCTGTAAGGAACACAGCATTCCAGGGGACAGGATGTCCTGTAAGGGGAACAGCATTCCAGGGGACAGGATGTCCTGTAAGGAACACAGCATTCCAGGGGACAGGATGTCCTGTAAGGGGAACAGTATTCCAGGGGACAGGATGTCCTGTAAGGGGAACAGTATTCCAGGGGACAGGATGTCCTGTAAGGAACACAGCATTCCAGGGGACAGGATGTCCTGTAAGGGGAACAGTATTCCAGGGGACAGGATGTCCTGTAAGGGGAACAGTATTCCAGGGGACAGGATGTCCTGTAAGGAACACAGCATTCCAGGGGACAGGATGTCCTGTAAGGGGAACAGTATTCCAGGGGACAGGATGTCCTGTAAGGAACACAGCATTCCAGGGGACAGGATGTCCTGTAAGGGGAACAGTATTCCAGGGGACAGGATGTCCTGTAAGGAACACAGCATTCCAGGGGACAGGATGTCCTGTAAGGAACACAGCATTCCAGGGGACAGGATGTCCTGTAAGGAACACAGCATTCCAGGGGACCAGATGTCCTGTAAGGGGAACAGTATTCCAGGGGACAGGATGTCCTGTAAGGGGAACAGCATTCCAGGGGACAGGATGTCCTGTAAGGAACACAGCATTCCAGGGGACAGGATGTCCTGTAAGGGGAACAGCATTCCAGGGGACAGGATGTCCTGTAAGGAACACAGCATTCCAGGGGACAGGATGTCCTGTAAGGGGAACAGCATTCCAGGGGACAGGATGTCCTGTAAGGGGAACAGTATTCCAGGGGACAGGATGTCCTGTAAGGGGAACAGCATTCCAGGGGACAGGATGTCCTGTAAGGAACACAGCATTCCAGGGGACAGGATGTCCTGTAAGGGGAACAGTATTCCAGGGGACAGGATGTCCTGTAAGGGGAACAGTATTCCAGGGGACAGGATGTCCTGTAAGGGGAACAGTATTCCAGGGGACAGGATGTCCTGTAAGGGGAACAGCATTCCAGGGGACAGGATGTCCTGTAAGGAACACAGCATTCCAGGGGACAGGATGTCCTGTAAGGGGAACAGTATTCCAGGGGACAGGATGTCCTGTAAGGGGAACAGTATTCCAGGGGACAGGATGTCCTGTAAGGGGAACAGCATTCCAGGGGACAGGATGTCCTGTAAGGAACACAGCATTCCAGGGGACAGGATGTCCTGTAAGGGGAACAGTATTCCAGGGGACAGGATGTCCTGTAAGGGGAACAGCATTCCAGGGGACAGGATGTCCTGTAAGGGGAACAGTATTCCAGGGGACCGGATGTCCTGTAAGGGGAACAGCATTCCAGGGGACAGGATGTCCTGTAAGGGGAACAGTATTCCAGGGGACAGGATGTCCTGTAAGGGGAACAGCATTCCAGGGGACAGGATGTCCTGTAAGGGGAACAGTATTCCAGGGGACAGGATGTCCTGTAAGGGGAACAGCATTCCAGGGGACAGGATGTCCTGTAAGGAACACAGTATTCCGGTCTGACGATAACTTCATTCGTTTCTAACAAGGAACAGAAAGTCCTTGTTCTAATTCTTGACTAAAACTAACACACTTTAAATTTAGTTTTATGATTTTAATCAAATTCATACTTCCATACAGTAACATAGGAGTATTCTGTTTAGTCATAGTTCTGATTTTTAAATGTATACATCATTTAGTCATTATTCATTAAAAAAAATCCCTTAACAAGATGTGAATTTATCATACACAACACCAGGCAAAATAACTATTTAAATTCCTCCAGACCCAGTCATCTGTTAGCAGTACAACTTCAATCAAATAGAACAAAACGTGCAAATATTTCTTCAATTAAATCAACCTGGGGGGGGGGTCCATTCTTTACTCATCCCTGTTTGTTGTATTGAAAGATGAGGTTGAGAGAGAGGATAATGGTTTAATGTGTCTCCCACCTTGACTCAGCCTCTGTCGCGGGCGCCGACGCCACCGCCCAGGTGGTCGACATCATTACCCAGCAGCCCCGCTCCTCACAGCATGCTCTGCAGCCCGGCGACTCCGTGGACCTCGGTGGCGCCTCCTCGGAACAAGGAACGACTGCCCTCGGGACCTGCGGCGGCGAGGGAGGGGCGGGGACTCCCGAGTCGCCCAATGACAACGCAGCGGACGAGGACATGCTCAGCCACAGCTCCAGTGGGGCAAACGTTACCCCGGAAACGGCCGACTACGCCACACCGGAGAACGCGGAGATGCCCGACGGGCCCCTGCTGGACCCCCTGGGAGACCCCTCGCTGCCCCCGAGCGCCGACTCTTCGCAGACCACCACAGAGGGGCCGGACTCGGCTGTCACTCCTTCAGACGTTGCTGAACTCGTAAGTCTGCCTGCCATGTCGGAGTGAGACTTTGTTATTTACAGAGAAGTTGTTTTTGATTTGATTTACTCGAGGCGAACGCACTCGATTGTCCTCCGACGTTGTTGACACTGGGGAGATTAGAGATTGGAGTTGGAGTGATTTTGAATCAATTGGAATGGACCAGGTTTCCCAGACCATAGAATTAGACTCAGTAGAATGAATCAAAACCCATCGTCAGTTGTACAGGTTTTGTGGTTGGAAACCCAACTAAATGCCGTTGTTGCGTTGTGTTAAACACTGAGGCTCACAATGGTTGGCGTAACATTGCTTTGAATGGGAATGTCCGTTCTTCTAATTCTCATTCTATGGTCTGCCCTCCTCCTCCCTCCCTCCCCACCCACCCACCCACCCACCCACCCCGTGACACGCAGTCGCGTCCGCGGTTGCCGCGGGTGATGGTGGAGCCGCCGTTTGAGGCCCCTCCCTCTCCGACCTCCACCGAGGGTCCAGACGCGTCCGACAGCGACTCTTCCGTCTACTCCTCCTCTTCCTCCTCCTCTTCCTCCGCTGCTGCTGCTGCTGCTTCTTCTTCTTCCTCCCTCTCTTCTGGCGCCGACGCTTCCTCTAGCGGTAGTAGCAAGGTGATTGGCTGATTGGTTGATGATGTCAGAGGGGGGGTATACCTGGCTGTAGTTCCGTTTTGTTCTTGTCACTCGTCCGTCCGAACCCCCCCCCCCGTTCCTTAAGACCGGTACTCTACTCCCTGCTAAGAACCGCCCCCTTCTCCCCCCTCTCTCGTTTCCATGGCAATCTGGAGTCAAGGATTTAATCCCCCTCCTGATTGGTTGCTTTCCCCATCCTTCTTGTTTGGTGATTTATTTGTTTTCTTAGGAAGATCATTGAAACTCTTCAGAAATCTAAAACGAATCCCCTCCCCCTCTCCCCCTCGCTCGCCCCCCTACACTCCTTACCCCTCGCTCTTCCCCCTACCCTCCTTACCCCTCGCTCCCCTCCTTCCCCCCCTCCTTCCCTCGCTCCCCCTTCTCCCCTCCTTCCCCTCCTTCCCTCGCTCCCCCTTCTCCCCTCCTTACCACTCGCTCACCTCCTTCCCCCTTGCTCACCTCCTTCTCCCTCTTCCCTTCCTCCCCCTTTCCCCTCCTTCCCACTTGCTCCCCCTCACTCGCCCCCTACCCTCCTTACCTCTCGCTCCCCTCCTTCCCCCTCTTCCCCTCCTTCCCCCTCTTCCCCTCCTTCCCATCCTTCTCCCCTCCTTCCCTCGCTCCCCCTTCTCCCCTCCTTTCCTCGCTCCCCCTCCTTTCCTCGCTCCCCCTCCTTTCCTCGCTCCCCCTCCTTTCCTTTCTGCCCTCGCTCCCTCTTCTCCCCCTCGCTCCCCCTCCTCCCCTCGCTCCCCCTTCTCCCCTCGCCCCCCTTCTCCCCCGCTCCCCCTTCTCCCCTCGCTCCCCCTTCTCCCCTCGCTCCCCCTTCTCCCCCCTCGCTCCCCCTTCTCCCCTCGCTCCCCCTCCTCCCCTCGCTCCCCCTTCTCCCCTCGCTCCCCCTTCTCCCCTCGCTCCCCCTTCTCCCCTCGCTCCCCCTTCTCCCCTCGCTCCCCCTTCTCCCCTCCTTCCCTCGCTCCCCCTCCTTCCCTCCTTCCCCCTCTTCTCACATCATCATGGAATGAGTTCTGTAGCTAACTGTTAACCCACATCATGGAATGAGTTCTGTAGTAACTGTTAACCCACATCATGGAATGAGTTCTGTAGCTAACTGTTAACCCACATCATGGAATGAGTTCTGTAGTAACTGTTAACCCACATCATGGAATGAGTTCTGTAGTAACTGTTAACCCACATCATGGAATGAGTTCTGTAGTAACTGTTAACCCACATCATGGAATGAGTTCTGTAGTAACTGTTAACCCACATCATGGAATGAGTTCTGTAGCTAACTGTTAACCCACATCATGGAATGAGTTCTGTAGTAACTGTTAACCCACATCATGGAATGAGTTCTGTAGTAACTGTTAACCCACATCATGGAATGAGTTCTGTACTAACTGTTAACCCACATCATGGAATGAGTTCTGTAGTAACTGTTAACCCACATCATGGAATGAGTTCTGTAGTAACTGTTAACCCACATCATGGAATGAGTTCTGTAGTAACTGTTAACCCACATCATGGAATGAGTTCTGTAGTAACTGTTAACCCACATCATGGAATGAGTTCTGTACTAACTGTTAACCCACATCATGGAATGAGTTCTGTAGTAACTGTTAACCCACATCATGGAATGAGTTCTGTAGTAACTGTTAACCCACATCATGGAATGAGTTCTGTAGTTAACTGTTAACCCACATCCTTCCCATCCTTCTCCCCTCCTTCCCTCGCTCCCCCTTCTCCCCTCCTTTCCTCGCTCCCCCTCCTTCCCTCGCTCCCCCTCCTTCCCTCGCTCCCCCTCCTTCCCCCTTCTCCCCTCCTTCCCCCTTCTCCCCTCCTTCCCCCTTCTCCCCTCCTCCCCCCTTTTCCCCTCCTTCCCCCTTTTCCCCTCCTTCCCCCTTTTCCCCTCCTTCCCTCGCTCCCCCTCCTTCCCTCGCTCCCCCTCTTCCCCTCCTTCCCTCGCTCCCCCTCTTCCCCTCCTTCCCCCTCTTCCCACATCATCATGGAATGAGTTCTGTAGTAACTGTTAACCCACATTATGGTTCCTCCTTTGTTGAGTCAAACCCAGTTCAGTGATTTAGTTACAAGGTTGCAGAAATCTGCAGACTTTTCCAGAAATCCTGGACGGGAAGATTTCCTGCTTCTTAATCCTCTGATTCCCGGGAAACTTCCAACTGGAATTTCTGGAAAACCTGGGAATTTAGGGAAAATGTTTCCATCATTTTGCCTCCCAATTTAGAGATCTACCAATGAGTGCTTCTGAATCCCAAAGGATGTTAAGCACAGGATGCCAGGTAGACTGTCGTCGCGGTTGACTAGCCGTTACGCCCGGTAGACGGCCGTCACGCCCGGTAGACTGGCCGTCAGGCCCGGTAGGAGGCCGTCACGCCCGGTAGACTGCCGTTACGCCCGGTAGACTGTTGTTACCTAATCAGCTGATTATTGCCAGTAGCTATGAAGACAGTAGACGTGTTCTTGCCTGCTGAACTAGTGTTGAATACTGAACCTCATTCACTGATGTCTGTCTCTCTCTCTCTGTCTCTCTGTGTCTGTCTCTCTGTGTCTGTCTCTCTGTGTCTGTCTCTCTGTGTCTGTCTCTCTGTGTCTGTCTCTCTGTGTCTCTCTGTGTCTGTCTCTCTGTGTCTCTCTCTCTGTGTCTCTCTGTGTCTGTCTCTCTCTCTGTGTCTGTCTCTCTGTGTCTCTCTGTGTCTCTCTGTCTGTCTCTCTCTGTGTCTGTCTCTCTCTGTGTCTGTCTCTCTCTGTGTCTGTCTCTCTCTGTGTCTGTCTCTCTCTGTGTCTGTCTCTGTGTGTGTGTCTGTCTCTGTGTGTGTGTCTGTCTCTGTGTGTGTGTCTGTCTCTCTGTGTGTGTGTCTGTCTCTCTGTGTGTGTGTCTGTTTCTGTGTGTGTGTCTGTCTCTCTGTGTGTGTGTCTGTCTCTCTGTGTGTGTGTCTGTCTCTGTGTGTGTGTCTGTCTCTGTGTGTGTGTCTGTCTCTGTGTGTGTGTCTGTCTCTCTGTGTGTGTGTCTGTCTCTGTGTGTGTGTCTGTCTCTCTGTGTGTGTGTCTGTCTCTCTGTGTGTGTGTCTGTCTCTCTGTGTGTGTGTGTGTGTGTCTGTCTCTCTGTGTGTGTGTCTGTCTCTGTGTGTGTGTCTGTCTCTGTGTGTGTGTCTGTCTCTGTGTGTGTGTCTGTCTCTGTGTGTGTGTCTGTCTCTGTGTGTGTGTGTGTGTGTCTCTGTCTCTGTGTGTCTGTGTGTCTCTGTCTCTGTGTGTGTGTGTCTGTCTGTCTCTGTGTGTGTGTGTCTGTCTGTGTGTGTGTGTCTCTGTCTCTGTGTGTCTGTGTGTGTGTGTCTCTGTCTCTGTGTGTCTGTGTGTGTGTGTCTCTGTCTCTGTGTGTGTGTCTCTCTGTGTGTGTGTGTCTCTGTCTCTGTGTGAGTGTCTCTCTGTGTGAGTGTCTCTCTGTGTGGGTGTGTCTCTGTGTGTGTGTCTGTCTCTGTGTGTGTGTCTGTCTGTGTGTGTGTGTCTCTCTGTGTGTGTGTCTGTCTCTGTGTGTGTCTCTGTGTGAGTGTCTCTCTGTGTGTGTGTCTCTGTCTCTGTGTGTCTGTGTGTGTGTGTCTCTGTCTCTGTGTGTGTGTGTGTCTGTCTCTGTGTGTGTGTCTGTGTGTCTGTCTCTGTGTGTGTGTGTGTGTGAGTGTCTCTCTGTGTGTGTGTGTGTCTCTGTCTCTGTGTGTCTGTGTCTCTGTGTGTGTGTGTGTCTGTCTCTGTGTGTGTGTGTGTGTGTGTGTGTAGGTGTTGGACACCAGTGAGAGTCTGTATTCAGGGATGCAGATTGGAACTTTACAGGATGAGGAAGAAGAGGGAGCCGTACCTTCATCACACCCTGAGCCCTTCTCCCAGTCCGCACTGGGTACGACACGATACACACACAGTACACACGTTACAAACACATACAGTACACTGACGTTGTTGTTGTTGTTGTAGCTCTGAGTAGACCCCACCTCCTAGAGGGCAGAGGTCACAACAGACAGGCGTCAGACAGCAGTGTGGATCAGTTCATACCAAAGGAGGAAACAGTGGAGACCACAGAGCTGGAGGACAAGGTACACACACACACACGGAGAGACACACACACACACACGGAGAGACACACACACACGGAGAGACACACACACACACACACGGAGAGACACACACACACACACACACGGAGAGACACACACACACACACACACGGAGAGACACACACACACACACATGGAGAGAGACACACACACACGGAGAGACACACACACACACGGAGAGACACACACACACACACAGAGAGAGACACACACACACAGAGAGAGACACACACACACACAGAGAGACACACACACGGAGAGACACACACACACACACACACACACGGAGAGACACACACACACGGAGAGACACACGCATGGAGACACACACACACACACACACACACACACACACACACGGAGAGACACGGACGCACACCGTACTGCACATGCACACCGATACACCATCACAACCAATACACCGTTACCACTTATACACCGTTACCATAGTTATACCAATACCACGCACGGTTACACCGATACCACGGTTACACTGGTACCACGGTTACACCAGTAACACTTATACACCGTTACCATGGTTACACCGCTACAACTTACACACCGTTTCCACGGTTACACCGTTACCACTTACACACCGTTTCCACGGTTACACCTTTACCACTTACACACCGTTACCACTGTTACACCAGTAACACTTATACACCGTTACCATGGTTACACCGCTACAACTTACACACCTTTTCCACGGTTACACCGTTACCACTTACACACCGTTTCCACGGTTACACCGTTACCACTTATATACCGTTACAACGTATACACCGCTACAACTTACACACCGTTTCCACGGTTACACCGTTACCACTTATACACCGTTACCACTCGCACACGTTACCACAGTTACATAGTTACCACAGTTACACCGTTACAACCAATACACCATTACCACTTATACACCGTTACCACTTATACATGTTACCACGGTTACACGGTTACAACGATACACTGTTACCACTTATACACGTTACCACGGTTACACTGTTACAACCGATACACCATTACCACTTATACACTTTACCACGGTTACACCGGCACAACCGATACACCGTTACCACGGTTACACCACTACAACCTATACACCGTTACAACCGATACACCGTTACCACGATTACACCGTTACCACGTCTGACAATGAGGTTAGATAAACCCCCACTAATTTATAATATCTTATATAGTCTGCCAATGACGTTAGATAAAACCCCCACTAATTTGTAATATCCAATGACATTAGATAAAACCCCCACTAATTTATAATATCCAATGACGTTAGATTAAACCCCCACTCATTTATAATATCCAATGACGTTAGATAAAACCCCCACTAATTTATAATATCTTATAGTCTGCCAATGACGTCAGATAAAACCCCCACTAATTTATAATATCCAATGACGTTAGATAAAACCCCCACTAATTTATAATATCCAATGACGTCAGATAAAACCCCCACTAATTTATAATATCTTATATAGTCTGCCAATGACGTTAGATAAAACCCCCACTAATCTATAATATCCAATGACGTTAGATAAAACCCCCACTAATTTATAATATCTTATATAGTCTGCCAATGACGTTAGATAAAACCCCCACTAATTTATAATATCTTATATAGTCTGCCAATGACGTCAGATAAAACCTCCACTAATTTATAATATCCAATGACGTTAGGTAAATCCCCCACAAATTTTTTATATCCAATGACGTTAGATAAAACCCCCACTAATTTGTAATATCTTATATAGTCTGCCAATGACGTTAGATAAAACCCCCACTAATTTATAATATCTTATATAGTCTGCCAATGACGTCAGATAAAACCCCCACTAATTTATAATATCTCATATAGTCTGCCAATGACGTTAGGTAAAACCCCCACTAATTTATAATATCCAATGACATTAGATAAAACCCCCACTAATTTATAATATCTTATATAGTCTGCCAATGAGGTTAGATAAAACCCCCACTAATTTATAATATCTTATATAGTCTGCCGATGACGTTAGATAAAACCCCCACTAATTTATAATATCTCATATAGTCTGCCAATGACGTTAGATAAAACCCCCACTAATTTATAATATCCAATGACGTTAAATAAAACCCCCACTAATTTATAATATCTCATATAGTCTGCCGATGACGTTAGATAAAACCCCCACTAATTTATAATATCCAATGACGTTAGATAAAACCCCCACTAATTTATAATATCTTATATAGTCTGCCAATGACGTTAGCTAAATCCCCCACTAAGTTATAATATCCAATGACGTTAGATAAAACCCCCACTAATGTATAATATCTTATATAGTCTGCCAATGACGTCAGATAAAACCCCCACTAATTTATAATATCCAATGACGTTAGGTAAATCCCCCACTAATTTTTTATATCCAATGACGTTAGATAAAACCCCCACTAATTTATAATATCTTATATAGTCTGCCAATGACGTTAGGTAAAACCCCCACTAATTTATAATATCCAATGACGTTAGATAAAACCCCCACTAATTTATAATATCTTCTATAGTCTGCCAATGACGTTAGATAAAACCCCCACTAATTTATAATATCCAATGGCGTTATATAAAACCCCCACTAATTTATAATATCCAATGACTTTAGATAAAACCCCCACTAATTTATAATATCCAATGACGTTAGATAAACCCCCCACTAATTTATAATATCCAATGACGTTAGATAAACCCCCCACTAATTTATAATATCCAATGACTTTAGATAAAACCCCCACTAATTTATAATATCCAATGACTTTAGATAAAACCCCCACTAATTTATAATATCCAATGACGTTAGATAAACCCCCCACTAATTTATAATATCCAATGACGTTAGATAAAAACCCCACTAATTTATAATATCTAATGACGTCAGGTAAAACCCCCACAAATGTATAATATCTAATGACGTCAGGTAAAACCCCCACTAATTTATAATATCCAATGACGTTAGATAAAACCCCCACTAATTTATAATATCTAATGACGTCAGGTAAAACCCCCACAAATGTATAATATCTAATGACGTCAGGTAAACCCCCCACTAATTTATAATATCCAATGAGGTTAGATAAACCCCCCACTAATTTATAATATCCAATGAGGTTAGATAAACCCCCCTCTAATTTAAAACCCCATCACTCATTATGAGATATTTAGACTTGTTGAGATTTCACATTTGTCTTTTCTGATTGGCTAATGTTGTTGTCTGTCTTCTTTTGACTGGTTGTGATTAGTTAAATGTTGTTTCATCCCCCAGCCATCGAGGATAAGGGGTCCGATTGGCCACTACACAGACCAAGGGGCGGAGCCTCTGGTTCACTGTGTGCGACTCCTCTCTGCCTCCTTCCTGCTGACTGGACAGAAGAATGGTAAGAGTCTGAGAGGTCGCTCTGACCTGTGTGTGTCTCTGACCTGTGTGTCTCTGACCTGGTTGTCTCTGACCTGTGTGTCTCTGACCTGTGTGTCTCTGACCTGTGTGTCTCTGACCTGTGTGTCTCTGACCTGGTTGTCTCTGACCTGTGTGTCTCTGACCTGTGTGTCTCTGACCTGTGTGTCTCTGACCTGGTTGTCTCTGACCTGGTTGTCTCTGACCTGTGTGTCTCTGACCTGTGTGTCTCTGACCTGTGTCTCTGACCTGCGTGTCTCTGACCTGCGTGTCTCTGACCTGCGTGTCTCTGACCTGTGTGTCTCTGACCTGGTTGTCTCTGACCTGCGTGTCTCTGACCTGCGTGTCTCTGACCTGCGTGTCTCTGACCTGCCTGTCTCTGACCTGCCTGTCTCTGACCTGCCTGTCTCTGACCTGCCTGTCTCTGACCTGCCTGTCTCTGACCTGTGTGTGTCTGACCTGTGTGTGTCTGACCTGTGTGTCTCTGACCTGTGTGTGTCTCTGACCTGCCTGTGTCTCTGACCTGCCTGTCTCTGACCTGTGTGTGTCTCTGACCTGGTTGTCTCTGACCTGGTTGTCTCTGACCTGCCTGTCTCTGACCTGGTTGTCTCTGACCTGTGTCTCTGACCTGTGTGTGTGTGTGTCTCTGACCTGCGTGTCTCTGACCTGCGTGTCTCTGACCTGTGTGTCTCTGACCTGTGTGTGTCTCTGACCTGTGTGTGTGTCTCTGACCTGTGTGTGTGTCTCTGACCTGTGTGTGTGTCTCTGACCTGTGTGTGTGTCTCTGACCTGTGTGTGTGTCTCTGACCTGTGTGTGTGTCTCTGACCTGTGTGTGTCTCTGACCTGTGTGTGTCTCTGACCTGTGTGTGTCTCTGACCTGCCTGTCTCTGACCTGTGTGTGTCTCTGACCTGTGTGTGTCTCTGACCTGTGTGTGTCTCTGACCTGTGTGTGTCTCTGACCTGTGTGTCTTTGACCTGTGTGTGTCTCTGACCTGTGTGTGTCTCTGACCTGCCTGTCTCTGACCTGTGTGTGTGTGTGTGTCTCTGACCTGTGTGTGTGTCTCTGACCTGTGTGTGTGTCTCTGACCTGTGTGTGTGTCTCTGACCTGTGTGTGTGTGTGTGTGTGTGTGTGTGTGTGTGTGTGTGTGTGTGTGTCTCTGGCCTGTGTGTGTGTGTGTCCCTGGCCTGTGTGTGTGTGTGTGTCTGGCCTGTGTGTGTCTCTGACCTGTGTGTGTGTGTGTGTGTGTCTCTGACCTGTGTGTGTGTGTGTGTGTCTCTGACCTGTGTGTGTGTGTGTGTGTGTGTGTGTGTGTGTGTCTCTGACCTGTGTGTGTGTGTCTCTGACCTGTGTGTGTGTGTGTTTGTCTCTCTGACCTGTGTGTGTGTGTCTCTGACCTGTGTGTGTGTGTGTGTGTCTCTGACCTGTGTGTGTGTGTGTGTCTCTGACCTGTGTGTGTGTGTGTGTCTCTGACCTGCGTGTGTGTGTGTGTCTCTGACCTGTGTGTGTGTGTGTCTCTGACCTGTGTGTGTGTGTGTCTCTGACCTGTGTGTGTGTGTGTCTCTGACCTGTGTGTGTGTGTGTGTGTGTGTGTGTGTGTGTGTGTGTGTGTGTGTGTGTGTGTGTGCAGGGCTGGTCTCTGATAAAGAGGTCCGTGTCAGTGTGAAGGTTCTAGCAGTCAGCTGTATCGGAGCAGCAGCTGCCCTTCATCCTGAAGTCTTCTTCAACTCTCTGTACCTGGAACCACTGGACGGAGTGACACAGCAGGGTAGGAACACACACACACACCGTACACACACCCATCTCTCTCTCTCCACAGAGCAGCAGTATATCAGTGATGTGTTGTGTCTGGTCGTCATGGAGACCCTCACCTCTCTCTCTCTCTCCACAGAGCAGCAGTATATCAGTGATGTGTTGTGTCTGGTCGTCATGGAGACCCTCACCTCTCTCTCTCTCTCTACAGAGCAGCAGTATATCAGTGATGTGTTGTGTCTGGTTGTCATGGAGACCCTCACCTCTCTCTCTCTCTACAGAGCATCAGTATATCAGTGATGTGTTGTGTCTGGTCGTCATGGAGACCCTCACCTCTCTCTCTCTCTCTACAGAGCAGCAGTATATCAGTGATGTGTTGTGTCTGGTCGTCATGGAGACCCTCACCTCTCTCTCTCTCTCCCTACAGAGCAGCAGTATATCAGTGATGTGTTGTCTGGTTGTCATGGAGACCCTCACCTCTCTCTCTCTCTCTACAGAGCAACAGTATATCAGTGATGTGTTGTCTGGTTGTCATGGAGACCCTCACCTCTCTCTCTCTCTCTCTCTCTCTCTCTCTACAGAGCAACAGTATATCAGTGATGTGTTGTCTGGTTGTCATGGAGACCCTCACCTCTCTCTCTCTCTACAGAGCAACAGTATATCAGTGATGTGTTGTCTGGTTGTCATGGAGACCCTCACCTCTCTCTCTCTCTCTACAGAGCAGCAGTATATCAGTGATGTGTTGTGTCTGGTCGTCATGGAGACCCTCACCTCTCTCTCTCTCTCTCTCTCTACAGAGCAGCAGTATATCAGTGATGTGTTGTGTCTGGTTGCTCATGGAGACCCTCACCTCTCTCTCTCTCTACAGAGCAGCAGTATATCAGTGATGTGTTGTGTCTGGTCGTCATGGAGACCCTCACCTCTCTCTCTCTCTCTCTCTCTCTACAGAGCAGCAGTATATCAGTGATGTGTTGTGTCTGGTTGCTCATGGAGACCCTCACCTCTCTCTCTCTCTACAGAGCAACAGTATATCAGTGATGTGTTGTGTCTGGTCGTCATGGAGACCCTCACCTCTCTCTCTCTCTACAGAGCAACAGTATATCAGCGATGTGTTGTGTCTGGTTGCTCATGGAGACCCTCAGGTCAGAGGTGCTGCAGCGGTTTTGTGTGGCGCCGTTATCCACTCCGCTCTCACCAAGACGCGTTACAACATCCACGCCTGGATGACCAGCGTCCACGCCTCTACAGGTAGGAGGGGGGGATGCATTCGGTTAGAGAGGCTCCCCTGAAACACCACTGGGGCTGTGGATTGGTCAGTTCACACCAGTCACTATCAGCAGTGACTTCATGTCCATCATCACATAGTCAACGATCAGCATTAACTCTGTCAGTCACATGTCCTGGATAAATGGTCTCCTCTCTCCTTCCTCTCCCCTCTCTCCTCCCTCTCCCCTCTCTCCTTCCTCTCCTCTCTCTCCTCTCTCTCCTTCCTCTCCTCTCCCCTTCCTCCTTCCTTCCTTCCTCCCTCTCTCCTTCCTCTCTCCTCCTCCTCTCCTCTCTCCTCCCTCTCTCCTCCCTCTCTCCTCCCTCTCTCCTCCCCCTCCTCTCTCCTCCTCTCTCCTCTCCTCCCCTCTCTCCTCTCCTCCCCTCTCTCCTCTCCCACTCCTTCCTCTCTCCTCCCCCTCTCCTCCTCCTCTCCTCTCTCCTCTCTCCTCCCCCTCTCCTCTCTCCTCCTCCTCTCCTCTCTCCTCTCCTTCTCCTCTCCTCTCTCCTCCCCCTCTCCTCTCTCTCCCTCTCCTCTCTCTCCTTCCTCTCCTCTCCTCTCCTTCCTCTCCTTCCTCTTCTCCCCTTCCTCTCCTCCCCTTCCTCTCCTCCCCTTCTTCCTTCCTTCCTTCCTCCCCCTCTCCTCCCCCCCTCTCTCCTCCTCTCCTCCCCTCCCCTCTCTCCTCCCCTCTCCTCCCCTCTCCTCCCCTCCCCTCTCTCCTCTCTCCTCCTCTCCTCTCTCCTCTCCTTCTCCTCTCCTCTCTCCTCCCCCTCTCCTCTCTCTCCTTCCTCTCCTCTCCTCTCCTTCCTCTTCTCCCCTTCCTCTCCTCCCCTTCTTCCTTCCTTCCTTCCTCCCCCTCTCCTCCCCCCTCCTCTCTCCTCCTCTCTCCTCCCCTCTCTCCTCTCTCCTCCCCTCTCTCCTCTCCTCCCCTCTCTCCTCTCCTCCTCCCTCTCTCCTCTCCTCCTCCCTCTCTCCTCCCCCTCTCCTGTCCTCTCTCCTCCTCCTCTCCCTCTCCTTTCTCTCCTCCTCCTCTCCTCTCTCCTAACCCTCTCCTCCCCCTCTCCTCCTCCTCTCCTCCTCCTCTCTCCTCCTCCTTCCTCTCTCCTCCCCCTCTCCTCTCCTCCCCCTCCCCATCTCCACTAGGTAACCCGTTGTCCCTGGTGGATCTAGTTCCTGTACTACAGAACACTCTAAAGGACGAGTCCTCTGTCACCTGTAAGATGGCCTGCTCTGCAGTCAGGGTAAGAGACGGAGAGTGTGTGTGTGTGTGTGTGTGTGCGCGCTACATGTATTAACGTGTGTGTGTGTGTGTGTGTGTGTGTGTTGCAGCACTGCATCATGACTCTTTGTAGCAGTACTCTGAGTGAGTTGGGTCTGCATCTCCTGGTTGACCTGCTGACCTTAAAGGACTGTTCCTATTGGCTGGTCAGGACGGAACTCCTGGACACTCTGGCAGAGATAGATTTCCGGTAAGAGTTCCAGAATCTGCCTCCGAACGTTCCAGAATGGGACTACAGATTCCAGACCTGATCCTAGATCAGAACGCTGATCATCTTTCTGGAGTTAATCTGTAGAATGACTGAATGGTTGAATGTGTGGATCATTAGATTGTTGGTGTTTCCAGGTTGGTGAACTTCCTGGAGAAGAGAACAGAGAGTTTACACAAAGGAGAGCATCACTACACTGGGGTAAGATCTCTGTCTCTCTCTCTGTCTCTCTCTGTCTCTCTCTGTCTCTCTCTCTCTCTCTCTCTCTCTCTCTCTCTTTTCTCTTTGTCTCTCTGTCACTGTTTCTCTCTCTCTGTCTCTCTGTCTCTCTCTCTCTCTCTCTCTTTCTCTTTGTCTCTCTGTCACTGTTTCTCTCTCTCTGTCTCTCTCTGTCTCTCTCTGTCTCTCTCTGTCTCTCTCTGTCTCTCTCTGTCTCTCTCTGTCTCTCTCTGTCTCTGTCTCTCTCTCTCTCTCTCTCTCTCTCTCTCTGTCTCTGTCTCTTTCTCTCTCTCTTTCTCTCTCTGTCACTATCTCTCTCTTTCTCTTTGTCTCTCTGTCACTGTTTCTCTCTCTCTCTGTCTCTCTTTCTCTCTCTGTCACTGTTTCTCTCTCTGTCTCTCTCTCGGTCTCTCTCTCTCTCTGTCTCTGTCCATCCAGCTCTATTCACTTGACACCCTCCATGCTCCCTCTCTCTCTGTCTAGTTGCTAAGGTTACAGGAGAGAGTGTTGAATGGCGTTGTGATTCATTT
>NC_088231.1:23735363-23745363 GCF_036934945.1 Oncorhynchus masou masou
GGTCCGCTAGAGGAAGGGAGGAGGAGTCTAACAGTAGGGATGGCTAACATGATGTTGTCTCTCTCCCAGCCTCTCCCAGCCCGGCTCAGGTCCGTTAGAGGAAGGGAGGAGGAGTCTAACCGTAGGGATGGCTAACATGATGTTGTCTCTCTCCCAGCCTCTCCCAGCCAGGCTCAGGTCCGCTAGAGGAAGGGAGGAGGAGTCTAACAGTAGGGATGGCTAACATGATGTTGTCTCTACTGTCCTCTGCCTGGTTTCCTCTGGACCTCTCTGCTCACCAAGATGCTCTGCTGCTGGCCGGGAACCTGCTCGCTGGTACGTACCTGAACACAACACCTGTATACACCTGCTTGATGTTATTATAATGTTAACACACCTGTATATACCTGCTCGCTGGTACGTACCTGAACACAACACCTGTATACACCTGCTTGATGTTATTATAATGTTAACACACCTGTATATACCTGCTTGATGTTATGATAATGTTAACACACCTGTATACACCTGCTTGATGTTATGATAATGTTAACACACCTGTATACACCTGCTTGATGGTATTATAATGTTAACACACCTGTATACACCTGCTTGATGGTATTATAATGTTAACACACCTGTATACACCTGCTTGATGTTATTAAGGTGTCTCGCGGTATTGCAACCTTCATAAAATCTTATTACAACAATCGGTACGATCTTTACAAACCTGTCGAACGTTAGTACACCGTTATTAGGACATAACTACTACCTTAACATTAACACAGTCCGGGAACCTAATAAACCCCAGGAAGAGTAGCTGCTGCTATAGAAAGAGATAATGATCCCAATAAACCCTAGGAAGAGTAGCTGCTGCTGTAGAAACAGATAATGATCCTAATAAACCCTAGGAAGAGTAGCTGCTGCTATAGAAACAGATAATGATTCCAATAAACCCCAGGAAGAGTAGCTGCTGCTGTAGAAACAGATAATGGGCCCCCTAATAAACCCCAGGAAGAGTAGCTGCTGCTATAGAAACAGATAATGATCCTAATAAACCCCAGGAAGAGTAGCTGCTGCTATAGAAACAGATAATGATTCTAATAAACCCCAGGAAGAGTAGCTGCTGCTATAGAAACAGATAATGATCCTAATAAACCCCAGGAAGAGTAGCTGCTGCTATAGAAACAGATAATGATCCTAATAAACCCCAGGAAGAGTAGCTGCTGCTATAGAAACAGATAATTATCCTAATAAACCCCAGGAAGAGTAGCTGCTGCTATAGAAACAGATAATGATCCTAATAAACCCCAGGAAGAGTAGCTGCTGCTATAGAAACAGATAATGATCCCAATAAACCCTAGGAAGAGTAGCTGCTGCTGTAGAAACAGATAATGATCCTAATAAACCCTAGGAAGAGTAGCTGCTGCTATAGAAACAGATAATGATTCCAATAAACCCCAGGAAGAGTAGCTGCTGCTATAGAAACAGATAATGATCCTAATAAACCCAGGAAGAGTAGCTGATGCTATAGAAACAGATAATGATCCTAATAAACCCCAGGAAGAGTAGCTGCTGCTATAGAAACATATAATGATCCTAATAAACCCCAGGAAGAGTAGCTGCTGCTATAGAAACAGATAATGATCCCAATAAACCCCAGGAAGAGTAGCTGCTGCTTTAGAAACAGATAATGATCCTAATAAACCCCAAGAAGAGTAGCTGCTGCTGTAGAAACAGATAATGATCCTAATAAACCCCAGGAAGAGTAGCTGCTGTAGTAGAAACAGATAATGATCCTAATAAACCCTAGGAAGAGTAGCTGCTGCTATAGAAACAGATAAACATCCTAAGAAATGCCAGGAAGAGTAGCTGCTGCTATAGAAACAGATAATGATCCTAATAAACCCCAGGAAGAGTAGCTGCTGCTATAGAAACAGATAATGGGGATCCTAATAAACCCCAGGAAGAGTAGCTGCTGCTATAGAAACAGATAATGGGGATCCTAATAAACCCCAGGAAGAGTAGCTGCTGCTGTAGAAACAGATAATGATCCTAATAAACCCCAGGAAGAGTAGCTGCTGCTATAGAAACAGATACTGATCCTAATAAACCCCAGGAAGAGTAGCTGCTGCTATAGAAACAGATAATGATCCTAATAAACCCCAGGAAGAGTAGCTGCTGCTATAGAAACAGATAATGGGGATCCTAATAAACCCCAGGAATAGTAGCTGCTGCTGTAGAAACAGATAATGATCCTAATAAACCCCAGGAAGAGTAGCTGCTGCTATAGAAACAGATAATGGGGATCCTAATAAACCCCAGGAAGAGAAGCTGCTGCTATAGAAACAGATAATGATCCTAATAAACCCCAGGAAGAGTAGCTGCTGCTATAGAAACAGATAATGATCCTAATAAACCCCAGGAAGAGTAGCTGCTGCTATAGAAACAGATAATGATCCTAATAAACCCCAGGAAGAGAAGCTGCTGCTATAGAAACAGCTACTGATCCTAATAAACCCCAGGAAGAGTAGCTGCTGCTATAGAAACAGATAAAAATCCTAAGAAACGCCAGGAAGAGTAGCTGCTGCTATAGAAACAGATAATGATCCTAATAAACCCCAGGAAGAGTAGCTGCTGCTATAGAAACAGATAATGATCACATTAAACCCCAGGAAGAGTAGCTGCTGCTATAGAAACAGATAATGATCACATTAAACCCCAGGAAGAGTAGCTGCTGCTATAGAAACAGATAATGATCCTAATAAACCCCAGGAAGAGTAGCTGCTGCTATAGAAACAGATAATGATCCTAATAAACCATAGGAAGAGTAGCTGCTGCTCTAGAAACAGATAATGATCATAATAAACCCCAGGAAGAGTAGCTGCTGCTCTAGAAACAGATAATGTTCCTAATAAACCCCAGGAAGAGTAGATGCTGCTGTAGAAACAGATAATGATCCTAATAAACCCCAGGAAGAGTAGCTGCTGCTGTAGAAACAGATAATGATCCCAGGAAGAGTAGCTGCTGCTATAGAAACAGATAATGATCCTAATAAACCCCAGGAAGAGTAGCTGCTGCTATAGAAACAGATAATGGGGATCCTAATCAAATACCACAATGACAACATTCAGCTGTCGTTTTCCCAACATGAAACCAAGCTGTATAACTCTCTTCTCATTCAGCGACGGCTCCACAGTGCATGTGTAGTCCCTGGGCTGGGGAGGAGGAGGGAGGGCCGGTCCCCGGTAAGACAGAGGAGCCCTGGGCAGCGGTGGGGGAGCGCCCCCTGGTGGTCCTGGTGGAACAACTCTTCTCTCACATCCTCAAGATACTCAACATCTGTGCCCACGTGCTGGACGACACTCCGCCCGGGCCCGTCGTCAAGGTGTGTGTTTGTGTGTGTGTGTCTAAACAATGTGTAAATCAGAGATACAAAGGGATAAGCGGTCCCTCCAGGCCACCCTGCCGTCCCTAGCCAACACTCCCTCCCTCAGTGTTGTCTTCTCTGTCCCTCCAGGCCACCCTGCCGTCCCTAGCCAACACTCCCTCCCTCAGTGTTGTCTTCTCTGTCCCTCCAGGCCACCCTGCCGTCCCTAGCCAACACTCCCTCTCTGTGTTGTCCCTCCAGGCCACCCTGCCGTCCCTAGCCAATGCTCCCTCCCTCAGTGTTGTCCTCTCTGTCCCTCCAGGCCACCCTGCTGTCCCTAGCCAACGCTCCCTCCCTCAGTGTTGTCCTCTGTCTCCCAGGCCACCCTGCCGTCCCTAGCCAACACTCCCTCCCTCAGTGTTGTCCTCTCTGTCCTCCAGGCCACCCTGCCGTCCCGAGCCAACGCTCCCTCCCTCAGTGTTGTCTTCTCTGTCCCTCCAGGCCACCCTGCCGTCCCTAGCCAACGCTCCCTCCCTCAGTGTTGTCCTCTCTGTCCCCTCCAGGCCACCCTGCCATCCCTAGCCAAAGATCCCTCCCTCAGTGTTGTCCTCTCTGTCCCCCCAGGCCACCCTGCCGTCCCGAGCCAACGCTCCCTCCCTCAGTGTTGTCCTCTCTGTCCCTCCAGGCCACCCTGCCGTCCCTAGCCAACGCTCCCTCCCTCAGTGTTGTCCTCCCAGGCCACCCTGCCGTCCCTAGCCAACGCTCCCTCCCTCAGTGTTGTCCTCTGTCCTCCAGGCCACCCTGCCGTCCCTAGCCAACGCTCCCTCCCTCAGTGTTGTCCTCTCTGTCCTCCCAGGCCACTCTGCCGTCCCTAGCCAACGCTCCCTCCCTCAGTGTTGTCCTCTCTGTCCCCCCAGGCCACCCTGCTGTCCCGAGCCAACGCTCCCTCCCTCAGTGTTGTCCTCCCAGGCCACCCTGCCGTCCCTAGCCAACGCTCCCTCCCTCAGTGTTGTCCTCTCTGTCCCTCCAGGCCACCCTGCCATCCCTAGCCAACGCTCCCTCCCTCAGTGTTGTCCTCTGTCCTCCAGGCCACCCTGCCGTCCCTAGCCAACGCTCCCTCCCTCAGTGTTGTCCTCTGTCCTCCCAGGCCACCCTGCCGTCCCTAGCCAACGCTCCCTCCCTCAGTGTTGTCCTCTCTGTCCCTCCAGGCCACCCTGCCGTCCCTAGCCAACGCTCCCTCCCTCAGTGTTGTCCTCTCTGTCCCCCCAGGCCACCCTGCCGTCCCTAGCCAACACTCCCTCTCTGTGTTGTCCTCTGTCCTCCAGGCCACCCTGCCGTCCCTAGCCAACGCTCCCTCCCTCAGTGTTGTCCTCTCTGTCCTCCAGGCCACCCTGCCGTCCCTAGCCAACGCTCCCTCCCTCAGTGTTCTCTGTCCTCGAGGCCACCCTGCCGTCCCTAGCCAACACTCCCTCTCTCAGTGTTGTCCTCTCTGTCCCTCCAGGCCACCCTGCCGTCCCTAGCCAACACTCCCTCTCTCAGTGTTGTCCTCTCTGTCCCTCCAGGCCACCCTGCCGTCCCTAGCCAACGCTCCCTCCCTCAGTGTTGTCCTCTCTGTCCCCCCAGGCCACCCTGCCGTCCCTAGCCAACGCTCCCTCCCTCAGTGTTGTCCTCTGTCCTCCAGGCCACCCTGCCGTCCCTAGCCAACGCTCCCTCCCTCAGTGTTGTCCTCTGTCTCCCAGGCCACCCTGCCGTCCCTCGCCAACACTCCCTCCCTCAGTGTTGTCCTCTCTGTCCCCCCAGGCCACCCTGCCGTCCCTCGCCAACACTCCCTCCCTCAGTGTTGTCCTCTGTCTCCCAGGCCACCCTGCCGTCCCTCGCCAACGCTCCCTCCCTCAGTGTTGTCCTCTCTGTCCCTCCAGGCCACCCTGCCGTCCCTAGCCAACGCTCCCTCCCTCAGCCCCATCAGAAGGAAAGGCAAGGAGGTCGCAGAGCCAAGCAACATTCCCATGAGCCCTAAGAAAGGCAACGAGACCAACACTGGTACAGTAGTCCACTTCCTGACAACTTCTGCTCTGTAGGAAACACGTAAACACAGACTTTTAACAGTCTGACCAGTCCGACCAGTCTGACCACTCTAACCAGTCTAACCAGTCTGACCAGTCTGACCAGTCTGACCAGTCTAACCAGTCTAACCACTCTGACCAGTCTGACCACTCTGACCAGTCTAACCAGTCTAACCAGTCTGACCAGTCTAACCAGTCTAACCAGTCTAATCAGTCTGACCACTCTAACCAGTCTGACCACTCTGACCACTCTGACCAGTCTGACCACTCTGACCAGTCTGACCACTCTGACCAGTCTGACCAGTCTAACCAGTCTAACCAGTCTGACCAGTCTAACCAGTCTAACCAGTCTGACCACTCTAACCAGTCTGACCACTCTAACCAGTCTGACCACTCTAACCAGTCTGACCACTCTGACCACTCTAACCAGTCTGACCACTCTGACCACTCTAACCAGTCTGACCACTCTAACCAGTCTGACCACTCTAACCAGTCTGACCACTCTAACCAGTCTGACCACTCTAACCAGTCTAACCAGTCTAACCAGTCTGACCAGTCTGACCACTCCGACCAGTCTAACCAGTCTGACCACTCTAACCAGTCTAACCAGTCTGACCTCTCCGACCAGTCTGACCAGTCTGACCAGTCTGACCACTCCGACCAGTCTGACCAGTCTGACCAGTCTGACCACTCTAACCAGTCTGACCAGTCTGACCACTCCGACCAGTCTAACCAGTCTGACCACTCTAACCAGTCTAACCAGTCTGACCTCTCCGACCAGTCTGACCAGTCTGACCAGTCTGACCAGTCCGACCTCTCCGACCTCTCCGACCAGTCCGACCAGTCCGACCAGTCTGACCAGTTTGATTATTTTTAACTTCAGTCTGTTTCTTAGTCCTTCGTTAATGAACGATTTCAGTCAAAGGCGTGTGAAGGAAACGTAACCCAGGGCTTCCGTTCACAAAGATCCCTCTCTTCATGACCTGTTTGTGAGCAGGCAGGCCAGCGGACAGCTCGGGGTCCACGGCTAACGTCAACAAGTCCACAACCCTGGGAAGCTTCTATCATCTCCCCACCTACCTCAAAGTGTACGACGTCCTCAAAGCTACACACACCAACTATAAGGTACGCACACACACACACACACACACACACACACACACACACACACACACACACACACACACACACACACACCAGCTATAAGGTACACACACACACACACACACACCAGCTATAAGGTACACACACACACACACACACCAGCTATAAGGTACACACACACACACACACACACCAGCTATAAGGTACACACACACACACACACACCAGCTATAAGGTACACACACACACACACACACCAGCTATAAGGTACACACACACACACACACACACCAGCTATAAGGTACACACACACACACACACACCAGCTATAAGGTACACACACACACACACACACACCAGCTATAAGGTACACACACACACACCAGCTATAAGGTACACACACACACACACACACACCAACTATAAGGTACACACACACACACACACACACCAGCTATAAGGTACACACATACACACACACACCAACTATAAGGCACACACACACACATACACTCTCACACACACACACTCCTAGTCATCAACTACACATTAGACTCTTGGAGTCTTTTCTGAATCACTGAAATATCAGAATAGTCAAACCTGGATGTTTTCACGCGTGAAATAACCAACATGAGTTCTGACACTTCATAAAACTGCAGTTCACTTACTACACTTGTTTTCTTTACGTCCTTGTCAATGTTGTTGTTGTTGACTTGTTGATGTTTGTTGTGTGTTTCCTAGGTTACGTTGGACCTCCACAGCACCAACGAGAAGTTCGGAGGGTTCCTGCGTTCTACGCTGGACGTCCTGTCTCAGCTGCTAGAGATGGCCACGCTACACGACATCGGAAAGGTCAGAGCGACCCTAATACACCTCCTAGAAACCTGTTATAACACCCTTATTCATGTTCATAAACCAGTTATAACACTCTTATTCACGTTCATAAACCAGTTATAACACTCTTATTCACGTTCATAAACCAGTTATAACACTCTTATTCACGTTCATAAACCAGTTATAACACTCTTCATGTTCATAAACCAGTTATAACACTCTTATTCATGTTCATAAATGAGTTAGATCACTCTTATTCATGTTCATAAACCAGTTATAACACTCATATTCACGTTCATAAACCAGTTATAACACTTCATGTTCATAAACCAGTTAACTCTCTTATTCACGTTTATAAACCAGTTATAACACTCTAATTCATGTTCATAAACCAGTTATAACACTCTTATTCATGTTCATAAACCAGTTATAACACTCTTATTCATGTTCATAAACCAGTTATAACACTCTAATTCATGTTCATAAACCAGTTATAAAACTTCATGTTCATAAACCAGTTATAACACTCTTATTCATGTTCATAAATAAGTTATAACACTTAATGTTAATAAACCAGTTAACTCTCTTCATGTTCATAAACCAGTTAACACTCTTATTCATGTTTATAAACTAGTTAACACTCTTCATGTTTATAAACGAGTTATGACACTCTTATTCATGTCCATAAACATGTTAAAACACCTTTCATATTGATAACCTTAAAGGGATACTGCGAGATTCTGGCATTTAAGCATTGCTACTGTACCTGTAGACCACCAGTCATTGCGCTAACGCTAGTTAGCATTGACTCGCAAATACTACCTCTAACGTCCTTCATACTGGACACAGAGACGTAAACACGGGGTCCACGAGTCCATCTGACTCTGGGGAAGTAGATAAAGGACCTTATTGCCACATCCTGAAGTAGATAAAGAGGCTTCAATGCCAGAATCTGATGTATGAAAGCACAACTATGATTAATTATATGATAATTAATATATTAGATAGTAGTTAGTTAGTAGTTGTAGTATAATGATGTATTGATTAGTTAGTAGTTGTATAGTATAATGATGTATATTGATTAGTTAATAGTTGTAGTATAATTATGTATTGATTAGTTAATAGTTGTAGTATAATGATGTATTGATTAGTTAATAGTTGTAGTATAATGATGTATTGATTAGTTAATAGTTGTAGTTTAATGATGTATTGATTAGTTAATAGTTGTATAGTATAATGATATATTGATTAGTTAATAGTTGTAGTTTAATGATGTATTGATTAGTTAATAGTTGTAGTTTAATGATGTATTGATTAGTTAGTAGTTGTAGTATAAGGATGTATTGATTAGTTAATAGTTGTAGTTTAATGATGTATTGATTAGTTAGTAGTTGTAGTATAAGGATGTATTGATTAGATAGTAGTTAGTTAATAGTTGTAGTATAATGATGTATTGATTAGTTAATAGTTGTAGTTTAATGATGTATTGATTAGTTAATAGTTGTAGTATAATGATGTATTGATTAGTTAATAGCTGTAGTATAATTATATATTGATTAGTTAATAGCTGTAGTATAATGATGTATTGATTAGTTAATAACTGTAGTATAATGACGTATTGATTAGTTAATAGTTGTATAGTATAATGATGTATTGATTAGTTAATAGTTGTAGTATAATGACGTATTGATTAGTTAATAGTTGTAGTTTAATGATGTATTGATTAGTTAATAGTTGTAGTATAATGACGTATTGATTAGTTAATAGTTGTATAGTATAATGATGTATTGATTAGTTAATAGTTGTAGTATAATGACGTATTGATTAGTTAATAGTTGTATAGTATAATGATGTATTGATTAGTTAATAGTTGTAGTATAATGACGTATTGATTAGTTAATAGCTGTAGTATAATGATGTATTGATTAGTTAATAGCTGTAGTATAATGATGTATTGATTAGTTAATAGTTGTAGTATAATGACGTATTGATTAGTTAATAGTTGTATAGTATAATGATGTATTGATTAGTTAATAGTTGTAGTATAATGACGTATTGATTAGTTAATAGTTGTAGTATAATGACGTATTGATTAGTTAATAGTTGTAGTTTAATGACGTATTGATTAGTTAATAGTTGTATAGTATAATGATGTATTGATTAGTTAATAGTTGTAGTATAATGACGTATTGATTAGTTAATAGTTGTAGTATAATGATGTATTGATTAGTTAATAGCTGTAGTATAATGATGTATTGATTAGTTAATAGTTGTAGTATAATGACGTATTGATTAGTTAATAGTTGTAGTTTAATGATGTATTGATTAGTTAATAGTTGTAGTATAATGACGTATTGATTAGTTAATAGTTGTATAGTATAATGATGTATTGATTAGTTAATAGTTGTAGTATAATGACGTATTGATTAGTTAATAGTTGTATAGTATAATGATGTATTGATTAGTTAATAGTTGTAGTATAATGACGTATTGATTAGTTAATAGCTGTAGTATAATGATGTATTGATTAGTTAATAACTGTAGTATAATGACGTATTGATTAGTTAATAGTTGTATAGTATAATGATGTATTGATTAGTTAATAGTTGTATAGTATAATGATGTATTGATTAGTTAATAGTTGTAGTAT
>NC_088231.1:23752863-23792863 GCF_036934945.1 Oncorhynchus masou masou
GATAACTCATCGTGACTGAGTGGTTAGATAACTCATGGTGACTCTGTGAGGTTAGATAACTCATGGTGACTGAGTGGTTAGATAACTCGTGGTGACTCTGAGCGGTTAGATAACTCATGGTGACTCTGAGCGGTTAGATAACTCATGGTGACTCTGAGCGGTTAGATAACTCATGGTGACTCTGAGTGGTTAGATACCTCATGGTGACTCTGAGCGGTTAGATAACTCATGGTGACTCTGAGCGGTTAGATAACTCATGGTGACTCTACGAGTGGTTAGATAACTCATGGTGACTGAGTGGTTAGATAACTCATGGTGACTGAGCGGTTAGATAACTCATGGTGACTCTGAGCGGTTAGATAACTCATGGTGACTCTGAGTGGTTAGATACCTCATGGTGACTCTACGAGCGGTTAGATAACTCATGGTGACTCTGAGCGGTTAGATAACTCATGGTGACTCTACGAGCGGTTAGATGACTCATGGTGACTCTGAGCGGTTAGATAACTCATGGTGACTCTGAGCGGTTAGATACCTCATGGTGACTCTGAGTGGTTAGATACCTCATGGTGACTCTGAGCGGTTAGATAACTCATGGTGACTCTGAGCGGTTAGATAACTCATGGTGACTCTGAGCGGTTAGATAACTCATCGTGACTGAGTGGTTAGATAACTCATGGTGACTCTGTGAGGTTAGATAACTCATGGTGACTGAGTGGTTAGATAACTCATGGTGACTCTGAGCGGTTAGATAACTCATGGTGACTCTGAGCGGTTAGATAACTCATGGTGACTCTGAGCGGTTAGATAACTCACTGACTCTATGAGCGGTTAGATAACTCATGGTTACTCTGAGCGGTTAGATAACTCATGGTGACTCTGAGCGGTTAGATAACTTACTGACTCAATGAGCGGTTAGATACCTCATGGTGACTCTACGAGCGGTTAGATGACTCATGGTGACTCTGAGCGGTTAGATAACTCATGGTGACTCTGAGCGGTTAGATAACTCATGGTGACTCTGAGCGGTTAGATAACTCATGGTGACTCTGAGCGGTTAGATAACTCATGGTGACTCTGAGTGGTTAGATAACTCATGGTGACTCTGAGCGGTTAGATAACTCATGGTGACTCTGAGCGGTTAGATAACTCATGGTGACTCTACGAGCGGTTAGATAACTCATGGTGACTCTGAGCGGTTAGATAACTCATGGTGACTCTGAGCGGTTAGATAACTCATGGTGACTCTGCGAGTGGTTAGATAACTCATGGTGACTCTACGAGTGGTTCGATAACTCATGGTGACTCTGAGCGGTTAGATACCTCATGGTGACTCTGAGTGGTTAGATACCTCATGGTGACTCTGCGAGTGGTTAGATGACTCATGGTGACTCTGAGCGGTTAGATAACTCATGGTGACTCTGAGTGGTTAGATAACTCATGGTGACTCTGAGCGGTTAGATAACTCATGGTGACTCTGAGCGGTTAGATAACTCATGTTGACTCTGAGCGGTTAGATACCTCATGGTGACTCTGAGCGGTTAGATACCTCATGTTGACTCTGAGCGGTTAGATACCTCATGGTGACTCTGAGCGGTTAGATACCTCATGTTGACTCTGAGCGGTTAGATAACTCATGGTGACTCTGAGCGGTTAGATAACTCATGGTGACTCTGAGCGGTTAGATAACTCATGGTGACTCTGAGCGGTTAGATAACTCATGGTGACTCTGAGTGGTTAGATAACTCATGGTCACTCTACGAGCGGTTAGATAACTCATGGTCACTCTACGAGCGGTTAGATAACTCATGGTCACTCTACGAGCGGTTAGATAACTCATGGTGACTCTGAGCGGTTAGATAACTCATGTTGACTCTGAGCGGTTAGATAACTCATGATGACTCTGAGCGGTTAGATAACTCATGATCACTATGAGCGGTTAGATAACTCATGATGACTCTGAGCGGTTAGATAACTCATGGTGACTCTGAGCGGTTAGATAACTCGTGGTGACTCTGAGCGGTTAGATAACTCGTGGTGACTCTGAGCGGTTAGATAACTCGTGGTGACTCTGAGCGGTTAGATAACTCGTGGTGACTCTGAGCGGTTAGATAACTCATGGTGACTCTGAGCGGTTAGATACCTCATGGTGACTCTGAGCGGTTAGATAACTCATGGTGACTCTGAGCGGTTAGATAACTCATGGTGACTCTGAGCGGTTAGATAACTCATGGTGACTCTGAGCGGTTAGATAACTCATGGTGACTCTGAGCGGTTCGATAACTCATGGTGACTCTGAGCGGTTAGATAACTCATGGTGACTCTGAGCGGTTAGATAACTCACTGACTCTATGAGCGGTTAGATAACTCATGGTGACTCTGAGCGGTTAGATAACTCATGGTGACTCTGAGCGGTTAGATAACTCATGGTGACTCTGAGCGGTTAGATAACTCATGGTGACTCTACGAATACGTTCATTGATTGATTGTTTTTCAGAATGTGATCCACAGCCGTCTGGTTGTAAATGTAAATGGACTGATTGATTAATCGACTGACTGATTAATTTATATATTGATCAATTGTCTTCCAGAATGCGATCCACATCTGTCTGTCTGTAACAACAAATATTGGTTGATTGATTGACTGACTTAATAAATGTATCGATCGATTGTCTTCCAGAATGCCATCCACAACCACATTCGTCTGTTTGAACCTCTAGTGATCAAGGCTCTGAAACTGTACACCACCTCCACCTCTGTGGCGCTGCAGAGACAGGTCCTAGACCTGCTGGCGCAGCTGGTACAGCTACGAGTCAACTACTGTCTGCTGGACTCAGACCAGGTTAGAATACACACACACACACACACACACACACAGAGCGTTTACACAGGCAGACTAATTGTGATTTATTAATTTTTTTTGGTCTTTTGACCAATCAGATTAGCTATGAAACAGATCGGATGTGTTTTAAGATTTCCACCAATTAGTGGACGGAAAGATCTGAATTGTTCTGCCTGTGTGAACGCTGCCTTATTGACACACGGACGGGTGTGGTTGTAACCTCGTCTCTCTGTTCCAGGTGTTCATAGGTTTTGTATTGAAGCAGTTTGAGTACATTGAGGTGGGACAGTTCAGGTAAGACCTTCATCACCTTTTGACCAAGACCCCCCAAAAAAGGGCTTGTCTGATTTCTACACTATTTAAGTTACTTCCTGTTCTCATTGTATGATCGTGTCCATCCAAAAAGGGCCTGATTTCTACACTTTAAATTGAGCATGTTGTCTGATGTTCTCTCTCTCTTTGTCTCTCTCTCTCTTTGTCTCTCTCTCTCTGTATCTCTATTTTTGTCTCACTCTCTCTCTCTGTCTCTCTCTGTCTCTCTCTGTCTCTCTCTCTCTGTCTGTCTCTCTCTGTCTCTCTCTCTCTGTATCTCTATTTTTGTCTCACTCTCTCTCTCTGTCTCTCTCTGTCTCTCTCTGTCTCTCTCTGTCTCTCTCTGTCTCTCTCTGTCTCTCTCTGTCTCTCCCTGTCTCTCTCTCTCTCTCTCTCTCTCTGTCTCTCTCTGTCTCTCTCTCTCTTTCTCTCTCTCTTTCTCTCTCTCTCTCTTTCTCTCTCTCTCTCTCTCTCTCTCTATCCAGAGATTCGGAGGCGATCGTCCCCAACATATTCTTCTTCCTGGTTCTGTTGTCGTACGAGCGGTACCACTCCAAACAGATCATCAGCATCCCGAAGATCATTCAACTGTGTGATGGCATCATGGCTAGTGGGAGGAAGGCTGTCACCCATGGTAGGAGCACACACAGAGCCGATACACTGACCACATGACCATGTTGTGTTACAGAATAATATTGGATCCAGGTCTCACTGGTGGTTGATGAGGATGTGGGTCGTTCTCCTCCTTGTCTGACTGGGTCTTTCTCCTCCATCTTCTTGTCTGACTGGGTCTTTCTCCTCGTCTGACTGGGTCTGTCTCCTCCTTGTCTGACTGGGTCTGTCTCCTCCTTGTCTGACTGGGTCTGTCTCCTTCTTGTCTGACTGGGTCTTTCTCCTCCTTGTCTGACTGGGTCTGTCTCCTCCTTGTCTGACTGGGTCTGTCTCCTCCTTGTCTGACTGGGTCTGTCTCCTCCTTGTCTGACTGGGTCTTTCTCCTCCTTGTCTGACTGGGTCTGTCTCCTCCTTGTCTGACTGGGTCTTTCTCCTCCTTGTCTGACTGGGTCTGTCTCCTCCATCTTCTTGTCTGACTGGGTCTGTCTCCTCCTTGTCTGACAGGGTCTGTCTCCTCCTTGTCTGACTGGGTCTTTCTCCTCCTTGTCTGACTGGGTCTGTCTCCTCCTTGTCTGACTGGGTCTGTCTCCTCCTTGTCTGACTGGGTCTGTCTCCTCCGTCTTCTTGTCTGACTGGGTCTGTCTCCTCCGTCTTCTTGTCTGACTGGGTCTTTCTCCTCCTTGTCTGACTGGGTCTTTCTCCTCCTTGTCTGACTGGGTCTTTTTCCTCCTTGTCTGACTGGGTCTTTCTCCTCCTTGTCTGACTGGGTCTTTCTCCTCCTTGTCTGACTGGGTCTGTCTCCTCCTTGTCTAGCTGGGTCTTTCTCCTCCTTGTCTGACTGGGTCTTTCTCCTCCTTGTCTGACTGGGTCTTTCTCCTTCTTGTCTGACTGGGTCTTTCTCCTTCTTGTCTGACTGGGTCTTTCTCCTCCTTGTCTGACTGGGTCTGTCTCCTCCGTCTTCTTGTCTGGCTGGGTCTTTCTCCTTCTTGTCTGACTGGGTCTGTCTCCTCCCCTCTTCTTGTCTGGCTGGGTCTTTCTCTTCCTTGTCTGACTGGGTCTGTCTCCTTCTTGTCTGACTGGGTCTGTCTCCTTCTTGTCTGACTGGGTCTGTCTCCTTCTTGTCTGACTGGGTCTGTCTCCTCCCCTCTTCTTGTCTGACAGGGTCTTTCTCCTCTTTGTCTGACTGGGTCTTTCTCCTCCTTGTCTGACTGGGTCTGTCTCCTCCCCTCTTCTTGTCTGACAGGGTCTTTCTCCTCTTTGTCTGACTGGGTCTTTCTCCTCCTTGTCTGACTGGGTCTGTCTCCTCCCCTCTTCTTGTCTGACTGGGTCTTTCTCCTCCTTGTCTGACTGGGTCTGTCTCCTCCGTCTTCTTGTCTGACTGGGTCTTTCTCCTCCTTGTCTGACTGGGTCTGTCTCCTCCTTGTCTGACTGGGTCTTTCTCCTTCTTGTCTGACTGGGTCTTTCTCCTCCTTGTCTGACTGGGTCTGTCTCCTCCCCTCTTCTTGTCTGACTGGGTCTTTCTCCTCCTTGTCTGACTGGGTCTGTCTCCTCCGTCTTCTTGTCTGACTGGGTCTTCCTCTTCCTTGTCTGACTGGGTCTGTCTCCTCCTTGTCTGACTGGGTCTGTCTCCTCGTCTGACTGGGTCTCTCTCCTCCTTGTCTAACTGAGTCTGTCTCCTCCTTGTCTGACTGGGTCTGTCTCCTCCTTGTCTGACTGGGTCTGTCTCCTCCTTGTCTGACTGGGTCTGTCTCCTCCCCTCTTCTTGTCTTGCTGGGTCTCTCTCCTCCTTGTCTAACTGAGTCTGTCTCCTCCTTGTCTGACTGGGTCTGTCTCCTCCTTGTCTGACTGGGTCTGTCTCCTCCTTGTCTGACTGGGTCTGTCTCCTCCCCTCTTCTTGTCTGGCTGGGTCTTTCTCCTTCTTGTCTGACTGGGTCTGTCTCCTTCTCGTCTGACTGGGTCTGTCTCCTCCCCTCTTCTTGTCTGACTGGGTCTTTCTCCTTCTTGTCTGACTGGGTCTGTCTCCTTCTTGTCTGACTGGGTCTGTCTCCTCCTTGTCTGACTGGGTCTGTCTCCTCCGTCTTCTTGTCTGGCTGGGTCTTTCTCCTTCTTGTCTGACTGGGTCTGTCTCCTCCCCTCTTCTTGTCTGGCTGGGTCTTTCTCTTCCTTGTCTGACTGGGTCTGTCTCCTTCTTGTCTGACTGGGTCTTTCTCCTTCTTGTCTGACTGGGTCTGTCTCCTCCCCTCTTCTTGTCTGGCTGGGTCTTTCTCTTCCTTGTCTGACTGGGTCTGTCTCCTTCTTGTCTGACTGGGTCTGTTTCCTTCTTGTCTGACTGGGTCTGTCTCCTTCTTGTCTGACTGGGTCTGTCTCCTTCTTTTCTGACTGGGTCTATCTCCTCCTCCGTCTTCTTGTCTGACTGGGTCTTTCTCCTCTTTGTCTGACTGGGTCTTTCTCCTCCTTGTCTGACTGGGTCTGTCTCCTCCCCTCTTCTTGTCTGGCTGGGTCTTTCTCCTTCTTGTCTGGCTGGGTCTTTCTCCTTCTTGTCTGACTGGGTCTGTCTCCTCCGTCTTCTTGTCTGACTGGGTCTGTCTCCTTCTTGTCTGACTGGGTCTGTCTCCTTCTTGTCTGACTGGGTCTGTCTCCTTCTTGTCTGACTGGGTCTGTCTCCTCCTTGTCTGACTGGGTCTGTCTCCTCCGTCTTCTTGTCTGGCTGGGTCTTTCTCCTTCTTGTCTGACTGGGTCTGTCTCCTTCTTGTCTGACTGGGTCTTTCTCCTCCTTGTCTGACTGGGTCTGTCTCCTCCCCTCTTCTTGTCTGGCTCTGTCTTTCTCTTCCTTGTCTGACTGTGTCTGTCTCCTTCTTGTCTGACTGGGTCTGTCTCCTCCTTGTCTGACTGGGTCTTTCTCCTCCTTGTCTGACTGGGTCTTTCTCCTTCTTGTCTGACTGGGTCTGTCTCCTCCGTCTTCTTGTCTGACTGGGTCTTTCTCCTCCTTGTCTGACTGGGTCTTTCTCCTCCTTGTCTGACTGGGTCTTTCTCCTCCTTGTCTGACTGGGTCTGTCTCCTCCGTCTTCTTGTCTGACTGGGTCTGTCTCCTCCTTGTCTGACTGGGTCTTTCTCCTTCTTGTCTGACTGGGTCTGTCTCCTTCTTGTCTGACTGGGTCTGTCTCCTCCGTTTTCTTGTCTTGCTGGGTCTTTCTCTTCCTTGTCTGACTGGGTCTGTCTCCTCCTTGTCTGACTGGGTCTTTCTCCTCCTTGTCTGACTGGGTCTGTCTCCTCCTTGTCTGACTGGGTCTCTCTCCTCCTTGTCTGACTGGGTCTGTCTCCTCCCCTCTTCTTGTCTGGCTGGGTCTTTCTCCTTCTTGTCTGACTGGGTCTGTCTCCTTCTCGTCTGACTGGGTCTGTCTCCTCCCCTCTTCTTGTCTGGCTGGGTCTTTCTCCTTCTTGTCTGACTGGGTCTGTCTCCTTCTTGTCTGACTGGGTCTGTCTCCTCCTTGTCTGACTGGGTCTGTCTCCTCCGTCTTCTTGTCTGGCTGGGTCTTTCTCCTTCTTGTCTGACTGGGTCTGTCTCCTCCCCTCTTCTTGTCTGACTGGGTCTGTCTCCTTCTTGTCTGACTGGGTCTTTCTCCTCCTTGTCTGACTGGGTCTGTCTCCTCCTTGTCTGACTGGGTCTTTCTCCTTCTTGTCTGACTGGGTCTGTCTCCTCCGTCTTCTTGTCTGACTGGGTCTTTCTCCTCCTTGTCTGACTGGGTCTTTCTCCTCCTTGTCTGACTGGGTCTTTCTCCTCCTTGTCTGACTGGGTCTGTCTCCTCCGTCTTCTTGTCTGACTGGGTCTTTCTCCTCCTTGTCTGACTGGGTCTGTCTCCTCCTTGTCTGACTGGGTCTTTCTCCTCCTTGTCTGACTGGGTCTTTCTCCTTCTTGTCTGACTGGGTCTTTCTCCTTCTTGTCTGACTGGGTCTGTCTCCTCCGTTTTCTTGTCTTGCTGGGTCTTTCTCTTCCTTGTCTGACTGGGTCTGTCTCCTCCTTGTCTGACTGGGTCTGTCTCCTCCTTGTCTGACTGGGTCTCTCTCCTCCTTGTCTAACTGAGTCTGTCTCCTCCTTGTCTGACTGGGTCTTTCTCCTCCTTGTCTGACTGGGTCTGTCTCCTCCCCTTCTCTTGTCTGGCTGGGTCTTTCTCCTTCTTGTCTGACTGGGTCTGTCTCCTTCTCGTCTGACTGGGTCTGTCTCCTTCTTTTCTGACTGGGTCTGTCTCCTCCTTGTCTGACTGGGTCTGTCTCCTTCTTGTCTGACTGGGTCTGTCTCCTTCTTGTCTGACTGGGTCTGTCTCCTCCTTGTCTGACTGGGTCTGTCTCCTCCTTGTCTGACTGGGTCTGTCTCCTCCTTGTCTGACTGGGTCTGTCTCCTTCTTGTCTGACTGGGTCTGTCTCCTTCTTGTCTGACTGGGTCTGTCTCCTCCGTTTTCTTGTCTTGCTGGGTCTTTCTCTTCCTTGTCTGACTGGGTCTGTCTCCTCCTTGTCTGACTGGGTCTGTCTCCTCCTTGTCTGACTGGGTCTCTCTCCTCCTTGTCTGACTGGGTCTGTCTCCTCCTTGTCTGACTGGGTCTGTCTCCTCCTTGTCTGACTGGGTCTGTCTCCTTCTTGTCTGACTGGGTCTGTCTCCTTCTTGTCTGACTGGGTCTGTCTCCTCCGTTTTCTTGTCTTGCTGGGTCTTTCTCTTCCTTGTCTGACTGGGTCTGTCTCCTCCTTGTCTGACTGGGTCTGTCTCCTCCTTGTCTGGCTGGGTCTTTCTCCTTCTTGTCTGACTGGGTCTGTCTCCTTCTCGTCTGACTGGGTCTGTCTCCTCCCCTCTTCTTGTCTGGCTGGGTCTTTCTCCTTCTTGTCTGACTGGGTCTGTCTCCTTCTTGTCTGACTGGGTCTGTCTCCTCCTTGTCTGACTGGGTCTGTCTCCTCCGTCTTCTTGTCTGGCTGGGTCTTTCTCCTTCTTGTCTGACTGGGTCTGTCTCCTCCCCTCTTCTTGTCTGACTGGGTCTGTCTCCTTCTTGTCTGACTGGGTCTTTCTCCTTCTTGTCTGACTGGGTCTTTCTCCTTCTTGTCTGACTGGGTCTGTCTCCTCCTTGTCTGACTGGGTCTGTCTCCTCCTTGTCTGACTGGGTCTTTCTCCTCCTTGTCTGACTGGGTCTGTCTCCTCCGTCTTCTTGTCTGACTGGGTCTGTCTCCTCCTTGTCTGACTGGGTCTGTCTCCTCCTTGTCTGACTGGGTCTCTCTCCTCCTTGTCTGACTGGGTCTGTCTCCTCCCCTCTTCTTGTCTGGCTGGGTCTTTCTCCTTCTTGTCTGACTGGGTCTGTCTCCTTCTCGTCTGACTGGGTCTGTCTCCTCCCCTCTTCTTGTCTGGCTGGGTCTTTCTCCTTCTTGTCTGACTGGGTCTGTCTCCTTCTTGTCTGACTGGGTCTGTCTCCTCCTTGTCTGACTGGGTCTGTCTCCTCCGTCTTCTTGTCTGGCTGGGTCTTTCTCCTTCTTGTCTGACTGGGTCTGTCTCCTCCCCTCTTCTTGTCTGACTGGGTCTGTCTCCTTCTTGTCTGACTGGGTCTTTCTCCTCCTTGTCTGACTGGGTCTGTCTCCTCCTTGTCTGACTGGGTCTTTCTCCTTCTTGTCTGACTGGGTCTGTCTCCTCCGTCTTCTTGTCTGACTGGGTCTTTCTCCTCCTTGTCTGACTGGGTCTTTCTCCTCCTTGTCTGACTGGGTCTTTCTCCTCCTTGTCTGACTGGGTCTGTCTCCTCCGTCTTCTTGTCTGACTGGGTCTTTCTCCTCCTTGTCTGACTGGGTCTGTCTCCTCCTTGTCTGACTGGGTCTTTCTCCTCCTTGTCTGACTGGGTCTTTCTCCTTCTTGTCTGACTGGGTCTTTCTCCTTCTTGTCTGACTGGGTCTGTCTCCTCCGTTTTCTTGTCTTGCTGGGTCTTTCTCTTCCTTGTCTGACTGGGTCTGTCTCCTCCTTGTCTGACTGGGTCTGTCTCCTCCTTGTCTGACTGGGTCTCTCTCCTCCTTGTCTAACTGAGTCTGTCTCCTCCTTGTCTGACTGGGTCTTTCTCCTCCTTGTCTGACTGGGTCTGTCTCCTCCCCTCTTCTTGTCTGGCTGGGTCTGTCTCCTTCTCGTCTGACTGGGTCTGTCTCCTTCTTTTCTGACTGGGTCTGTCTCCTCCTTGTCTGACTGGGTCTGTCTCCTTCTTGTCTGACTGGGTCTGTCTCCTTCTTGTCTGACTGGGTCTGTCTCCTCCTTGTCTGACTGGGTCTGTCTCCTCCTTGTCTGACTGGGTCTGTCTCCTCCTTGTCTGACTGGGTCTGTCTCCTTCTTGTCTGACTGGGTCTGTCTCCTTCTTGTCTGACTGGGTCTGTCTCCTCCGTTTTCTTGTCTTGCTGGGTCTTTCTCTTCCTTGTCTGACTGGGTCTGTCTCCTCCTTGTCTGACTGGGTCTGTCTCCTCCTTGTCTGACTGGGTCTGTCTCCTCCTTGTCTGACTGGGTCTGTCTCCTCCCCTCTTCTTGTCTGGCTGGGTCTTTCTCCTTCTTGTCTGACTGGGTCTCTCTCCTTCTCGTCTGACTGGGTCTGTCTCCTCCCCTCTTCTTGTCTGGCTGGGTCTTTCTCCTTCTTGTCTGACTGGGTCTGTCTCCTTCTTGTCTGACTGGGTCTGTCTCCTCCTTGTCTGACTGGGTCTGTCTCCTCCGTCTTCTTGTCTGGCTGGGTCTTTCTCCTTCTTGTCTGACTGGGTCTGTCTCCTCCCCTCTTCTTGTCTGACTGGGTCTGTCTCCTTCTTGTCTGACTGGGTCTTTCTCCTTCTTGTCTGACTGGGTCTTTCTCCTTCTTGTCTGACTGGGTCTGTCTCCTCCTTGTCTGACTGGGTCTGTCTCCTCCTTGTCTGACTGGGTCTTTCTCCTTCTTGTCTGACTGGGTCTGTCTCCTCCGTCTTCTTGTCTGACTGGGTCTTTCTCCTCCTTGTCTGACTGGGTCTTTCTCCTCCTTGTCTGACTGGGTCTGTCTCCTCCGTCTTCTTGTCTGACTGGGTCTTTCTCCTCCTTGTCTGACTGGGTCTGTCTCCTCCTTGTCTGACTGGGTCTGTCTCCTCCGTTTTCTTGTCTTGCTGGGTCTTTCTCTTCCTTGTCTGACTGGGTCTGTCTCCTCCTTGTCTGACTGGGTCTGTCTCCTCCTTGTCTGACTGGGTCTCTCTCCTCCTTGTCTAACTGAGTCTGTCTCCTCCTTGTCTGACTGGGTCTTTCTCCTCCTTGTCTGACTGGGTCTGTCTCCTCCCCTCTTCTTGTCTGGCTGGGTCTTTCTCCTTCTTGTCTGACTGGGTCTTTCTCCTTCTCGTCTGACTGGGTCTGTCTCCTTCTTTTCTGACTGGGTCTGTCTCCTCCTTGTCTGACTGTGTCTGTCTCCTTCTTGTCTGACTGGGTCTGTCTCCTCCTTGTCTGACTGGGTCTGTCTCCTCCGTCTTCTTGTCTGGCTGGGTCTTTCTCCTTCTTGTCTGACTGGGTCTGTCTCCTTCGTGTCTGACTGGGTCTTTCTCCTCCTTGTCTGACTGGGTCTGTCTCCTCCCCTCTTCTTGTCTGGCTCTGTCTTTCTCTTCCTTGTCTGACTGTGTCTCTCTCCTTCTTGTCTGACTGTGTCTGTCTCCTTCTTGTCTGACTGGGTCTGTCTCCTTCTTGTCTGACTGGGTCTGTCTCCTCCTTGTCTGACTGGGTCTTTCTCCTCCTTGTCTGACTGGGTCTGTCTCCTCCCCTCTTCTTGTCTGGCTCTGTCTTTCTCTTCCTTGTCTGACTGTGTCTGTCTCCTTCTTGTCTGACTGTGTCTGTCTCCTTCTTGTCTGACTGGGTCTGTCTCCTTCTTGTCTGACTGGGTCTGTCTCCTCCCCTCTTCTTGTCTGGCTCTGTCTTTCTCTTCCTTGTCTGACTGTGTCTGTCTCCTTCTTGTCTGACTGTGTCTGTCTCCTTCTTGTCTGACTGGGTCTGTCTCCTTGTCTGACTGGGTCTGTCTCCTCCTTGTCTGACTGGGTCTTTCTCCTCCTTGTCTGACTGGGTCTTTCTCCTCCTTGTCTGACTGGGTCTTTCTCCTCCGTCTTCTTGTCTTGCTGGGTCTTTCTCTTCCTTGTCTGACTGGGTCTGTCTCCTCCTTGTCTGACTGGGTCTGTCTCCTCCTTGTCTGACTGGGTCTCTCTCCTCCTTGTCTGACTGGGTCTGTCTCCTCCTTGTCTGACTGGGTCTGTCTCCTCCCCTCTTCTTGTCTGGCTGGGTCTTTCTCCTTCTTGTCTGACTGGGTCTGTCTCCTTCTCGTCTGACTGGGTCTGTCTCCTCCCCTCTTCTTGTCTGGCTGGGTCTTTCTCCTTCTTGTCTGACTGGGTCTGTCTCCTTCTTGTCTGACTGGGTCTGTCTCCTCCTTGTCTGACTGGGTCTGTCTCCTCCGTCTTCTTGTCTGGCTGGGTCTTTCTCCTTCTTGTCTGACTGGGTCTGTCTCCTCCCCTCTTCTTGTCTGACTGGGTCTGTCTCCTTCTTGTCTGACTGGGTCTTTCTCCTTCTTGTCTGACTGGGTCTTTCTCCTTCTTGTCTGACTGGGTCTGTCTCCTCCTTGTCTGACTGGGTCTGTCTCCTCCTTGTCTGACTGGGTCTTTCTCCTCCTTGTCTGACTGGGTCTGTCTCCTCCGTCTTCTTGTCTGACTGGGTCTGTCTCCTCCTTGTCTGACTGGGTCTGTCTCCTCCTTGTCTGACTGGGTCTCTCTCCTCCTTGTCTGACTGGGTCTGTCTCCTCCCCTCTTCTTGTCTGGCTGGGTCTTTCTCCTTCTTGTCTGACTGGGTCTGTCTCCTTCTCGTCTGACTGGGTCTGTCTCCTCCCCTCTTCTTGTCTGGCTGGGTCTTTCTCCTTCTTGTCTGACTGGGTCTGTCTCCTTCTTGTCTGACTGGGTCTGTCTCCTCCTTGTCTGACTGGGTCTGTCTCCTCCGTCTTCTTGTCTGGCTGGGTCTTTCTCCTTCTTGTCTGACTGGGTCTGTCTCCTCCCCTCTTCTTGTCTGACTGGGTCTGTCTCCTTCTTGTCTGACTGGGTCTTTCTCCTCCTTGTCTGACTGGGTCTGTCTCCTCCTTGTCTGACTGGGTCTTTCTCCTTCTTGTCTGACTGGGTCTGTCTCCTCCGTCTTCTTGTCTGACTGGGTCTTTCTCCTCCTTGTCTGACTGGGTCTTTCTCCTCCTTGTCTGACTGGGTCTTTCTCCTCCTTGTCTGACTTGGTCTGTCTCCTCCGTCTTCTTGTCTGACTGGGTCTTTCTCCTCCTTGTCTGACTGGGTCTGTCTCCTCCTTGTCTGACTGGGTCTTTCTCCTCCTTGTCTGACTGGGTCTTTCTCCTTCTTGTCTGACTGGGTCTTTCTCCTTCTTGTCTGACTGGGTCTGTCTCCTCCGTTTTCTTGTCTTGCTGGGTCTTTCTCTTCCTTGTCTGACTGGGTCTGTCTCCTCCTTGTCTGACTGGGTCTGTCTCCTCCTTGTCTGACTGGGTCTCTCTCCTCCTTGTCTAACTGAGTCTGTCTCCTCCTTGTCTGACTGGGTCTTTCTCCTCCTTGTCTGACTGGGTCTGTCTCCTCCCCTCTTCTTGTCTGGCTGGGTCTTTCTCCTTCTTGTCTGACTGGGTCTTTCTCCTTCTCGTCTGACTGGGTCTGTCTCCTTCTTTTCTGACTGGGTCTGTCTCCTCCTTGTCTGACTGGGTCTGTCTCCTTCTTGTCTGACTGGGTCTGTCTCCTTCTTGTCTGACTGGGTCTGTCTCCTCCTTGTCTGACTGGGTCTGTCTCCTCCTTGTCTGACTGGGTCTGTCTCCTCCTTGTCTGACTGGGTCTGTCTCCTTCTTGTCTGACTGGGTCTGTCTCCTTCTTGTCTGACTGGGTCTGTCTCCTCCGTTTTCTTGTCTTGCTGGGTCTTTCTCTTCCTTGTCTGACTGGGTCTGTCTCCTCCTTGTCTGACTGGGTCTGTCTCCTCCTTGTCTCACTGGGTCTCTCTCCTCCTTGTCTGACTGGGTCTGTCTCCTCCTTGTCTGACTGGGTCTGTCTCCTCCCCTCTTCTTGTCTGGCTGGGTCTTTCTCCTTCTTGTCTGACTGGGTCTCTCTCCTTCTCGTCTGACTGGGTCTGTCTCCTCCCCTCTTCTTGTCTGGCTGGGTCTTTCTCCTTCTTGTCTGACTGGGTCTGTCTCCTTCTTGTCTGACTGGGTCTGTCTCCTCCTTGTCTGACTGGGTCTGTCTCCTCCGTCTTCTTGTCTGGCTGGGTCTTTCTCCTTCTTGTCTGACTGGGTCTGTCTCCTCCCCTCTTCTTGTCTGACTGGGTCTGTCTCCTTCTTGTCTGACTGGGTCTTTCTCCTTCTTGTCTGACTGGGTCTTTCTCCTTCTTGTCTGACTGGGTCTGTCTCCTCCTTGTCTGACTGGGTCTGTCTCCTCCTTGTCTGACTGGGTCTTTCTCCTTCTTGTCTGACTGGGTCTTTCTCCTCCGTCTTCTTGTCTGACTGGGTCTGTCTCCTCCGTCTTCTTGTCTGACTGGGTCTGTCTCCTCCGTCTTCTTGTCTGACTGGGTCTTTCTCCTCCTTGTCTGACTGGGTCTTTCTCCTCCTTGTCTGACTGGGTCTGTCTCCTCCGTCTTCTTGTCTGACTGGGTCTTTCTCCTCCTTGTCTGACTGGGTCTGTCTCCTCCTTGTCTGACTGGGTCTGTCTCCTCCGTTTTCTTGTCTTGCTGGGTCTTTCTCTTCCTTGTCTGACTGGGTCTGTCTCCTCCTTGTCTGACTGGGTCTGTCTCCTCCTTGTCTGACTGGGTCTCTCTCCTCCTTGTCTAACTGAGTCTGTCTCCTCCTTGTCTGACTGGGTCTTTCTCCTCCTTGTCTGACTGGGTCTGTCTCCTCCCCTCTTCTTGTCTGGCTGGGTCTTTCTCCTTCTTGTCTGACTGGGTCTTTCTCCTTCTCGTCTGACTGGGTCTGTCTCCTTCTTTTCTGACTGGGTCTGTCTCCTCCTTGTCTGACTGTGTCTGTCTCCTTCTTGTCTGACTGGGTCTGTCTCCTCCTTGTCTGACTGGGTCTGTCTCCTCCGTCTTCTTGTCTGGCTGGGTCTTTCTCCTTCTTGTCTGACTGGGTCTGTCTCCTTCTTGTCTGACTGTGTCTGTCTCCTTCTTGTCTGACTGGGTCTGTCTCCTTCTTGTCTGACTGGGTCTGTCTCCTCCCCTCTTCTTGTCTGGCTCTGTCTTTCTCTTCCTTGTCTGACTGTGTCTGTCTCCTTCTTGTCTGACTGTGTCTGTCTCCTTCTTGTCTGACTGGGTCTGTCTCCTTCTTGTCTGACTGGGTCTGTCTCCTCCTTGTCTGACTGGGTCTTTCTCCTCCTTGTCTGACTGGGTCTTTCTCCTCCTTGTCTGACTGGGTCTTTCTCCTCCGTCTTCTTGTCTGACTGGGTCTTTCTCCTCCTTGTCTGACTGGGTCTGTCTCCTCCTTGTCTGACTGGGTCTTTCTCCTTCTTGTCTGACTGGGTCTTTCTCCTTCTTGTCTGACTGGGTTTGTCTCCTCCGTTTTCTTGTCTTGCTGGGTCTTTCTCTTCCTTGTCTGACTGGGTCTGTCTCCTCCTTGTCTGACTGGGTCTGTCTCCTCCTTGTCTGACTGGGTCTCTCTCCTCCTTGTCTAACTGAGTCTGTCTCCTCCTTGTCTGACTGGGTCTTTCTCCTTCTCGTCTGACTGGGTCTGTCTCCTCCCCTCTTCTTGTCTGACTGGGTCTTTCTCCTTCTTGTCTGACTGGGTCTGTCTCCTTCTTGTCTGACTGGGTCTGTCTCCTCCTTGTCTGACTGGGTCTGTCTCCTCCTTGTCTGACTGGGTCTTTCTCCTTCTTGTCTGACTGGGTCTGTCTCCTCCGTCTTCTTGTCTGATTGGGTCTTTCTCCTCCTTGTCTGACTGGGTCTTTCTCCTCCTTGTCTGACTGGGTCTTTCTCCTCCTTGTCTGACTGGGTCTGTCTCCTCCGTCTTCTTGTCTGACTGGGTCTGTCTCCTCCTTGTCTGACTGGGTCTTTCTCCTTCTTGTCTGACTGGGTCTTTCTCCTTCTTGTCTGATTGGGTCTGTCTCCTCCGTTTTCTTGTCTTGCTGGGTCTTTCTCCTTCTTGTCTGACTGGGTCTTTCTCCTTCTTGTCTGACTGGGTCTGTCTCCTCCGTTTTCTTGTCTTGCTGGGTCTTTCTCTTCCTTGTCTGACTGGGTCTGTCTCCTCCTTGTCTGACTGGGTCTGTCTCCTCCCCTCTTCTTGTCTGGCTGGGTCTTTCTCCTTCTTGTCTGACTGGGTCTGTCTCCTTCTCGTCTGACTGGGTCTGTCTCCTCCCCTCTTCTTGTCTGACTGGGTCTTTCTCCTCCTTGTCTGACTGGGTCTGTCTCCTCCGTCTTCTTGTCTGACTGGGTCTTTCTCCTTCTTGTCTGACTGGGTCTGTCTCCTTCTCCTCTGACTGGGTCTGTCTCCTCCCCTCTTCTTGTCTGACTGGGTCTTTCTCCTCCTTGTCTGACTGGTTCTGTCTCCTCCGTCTTCTTGTCTGACTGTGTCTTTCTCCTTCTTGTCTGACTGGGTCTTTCTCCTCCTTGTCTGACTGGGTCTTTCTCCTTCTTGTCTGACTGGGTCTGTCTCCTTCTCCTCTGACTGGGTCTGTCTCCTCCCCTCTTCTTGTCTGACTGGGTCTTTCTCCTCCTTGTCTGACTGGGTCTGTCTCCTCCGTCTTCTTGTCTGACTGGGTCTTTCTCCTCCTTGTCTGACTGGGTCTGTCTCCTCCCCTCTTCTTGTCTGACTGGGTCTTTCTCCTCCTTGTCTGACTGGGTCTCTCTCCTCCTTGTCTGACTGGGTCTCTCTCCTCCTTGTCTGACTGGGTCTCTCTCCTCCTTGTCTGACTGGGTCTCTCTCCTCCTTGTCTGACTGGGTCTCTCTCCTCCTTGTCTGACTGGGTCTGTCTCCTTCTCCTCTGACTGGGTCTCTCTCCTCCTTGTCTGACTGGGTCTCTCTCCTCCTTGTCTGACTGGGTCTCTCTCCTCCTTGTCTGACTGGGCCTGTCTCCTTCTCCTCTGACTGGGTCTCTCTCCCCATACAGCCATCCCAGCCCTGCAGCCTATAGTCCATGACCTGTTTGTTCTGAGGGGCTCCAACAAGGCTGACGCTGGGAAGGAGCTGGACACCCAGAAAGAGGTGGTGGTCTCCATGCTGCTGAGACTCATACAGTACCACCAGGTAAACACACTCTGGAACCATGATACCGTGGTACTTTTGGAACCATGGAACCTTTGTACTTTGGAACCTTTGTGCTTTGGAACCTTTTGTGCTTTGGAACCTTTTGTGCTTTGGAACCTTTGTGCTTTGGAACCTTTGTGCTTTGGAACCTTTGTGCTTTGGAACCTTTGCGCTTTGGAACCTTTGCGCTTTGGAACCTTTGCGCTTTGGAACCTTTGCGCTTTGGAACCTTTGTGCTTTGGAACCTTTGTGCTTTGGAACCTTTGTGCTTTGGATTCTTGGTACTTTGGATTCTTGGTACTTTGGATTCTTGGTACTTTGGATTCTTGGTACTTTGGATTCTTGGTACTTTGGATTCTTTGTACTTTGGAACGTTTGTACTTTGGATTCTTGGTACTTTGGAACGTTTGTACTTTGGAGTCTTTGTACTTTGGAATCTTTGTACTTTGGAACCATTAAAATATTTGAACCATGCAACCATTACAACCATGTAACATTTTCACCTTTGTGACCTTTGACCTCTGTGTGTCTGTGTCTAGGTGCTGGAGATGTTCATCCTGGTCCTCCAGCAGTGTCACAAGGAGAACGAGGACAAGTGGAAGAGACTGTCCAGACAGATCGCTGACATCATACTGCCCATGATAGGAAAACAACAGGTACGACCACAGTGAGAGAGACGGAGAGCTTGTAAACTTATTTCAAATTATTCCTGTACTGCCTGTTCCTAACACAGGACCTGAGGTGGTGTTATAGCAACACAGGACCTGAGGTAGCGTCACAGGACCTGAGGTAGTGTCATGGTAACACAGGACCTGAGGTAGCAACACAGGACCTGAGGTGGTGTCATGGTAACACAGGACCTGAGGTAGTGTCATGGTAACACAGGACCTGAGGTAGCAACACAGGACCTGAGGTAGTGTCATGGTAACACAGGACCTGAGGTAGCAACACAGGACCTGAGGTGGTGTCATGGTAACACAGGACCTGAGGTAGCAACACAGGACCTGAGGTGGTGTCATAGCAACACAGACCTGAGGTAGCAACACAGGACCTGAGGTGGTGTCATAGCAACACAGGACCTGAGGTAGCAACACAGGACCTGAGGTAGTGTCATAGCAACACAGACCTGAGGTAGCAACACAGGACCTGAGGTGGTGTCATAGCAACACAGGACCTGAGGTAGCAACACAGGACCTGAGGTAGTGTCATAGCAACACAGACCTGAGGTAGCAACACAGGACCTGAGGTGGTGTCATAGCAACACAGGACCTGAGGTAGCAACACAGGACCTGAGGTGGTGTCATAGCAACACAGGACCTGAGGTAGCAACACAGGACCTGAGGTGGTGTCATAGCAACACAGGACCTGAGGTAGTGTCATGGTAACACAGGACCTGAGGTAGTGTCACAGGACCTGAGGTAGTGTCATGGTAACACAGGACCTGAGGTAGCAACACAGGACCTGAGGTGGTGTCATAGCAACACAGGACCTGAGGTAGTGTCATGGTAACACAGGACCTGAGGTAGTGTCACAGGACCTGAGGTAGTGTCATGGTAACACAGGACCTGAGGTAGCAACACAGGACCTGAGGTGGTGTCATGGTAACACAGGACCTGAGGTAGCAACACAGGACCTGAGGTGGTGTCATAGCAACACAGACCTGAGGTAGCAACACAGGACCTGAGGTGGTGTCATAGCAACACAGGACCTGAGGTAGCAACACAGGACCTGAGGTAGTGTCATAGCAACACAGACCTGAGGTAGCAACACAGGACCTGAGGTGGTGTCATAGCAACACAGGACCTGAGGTAGCAACACAGGACCTGAGGTAGTGTCATAGCAACACTGGACCTGAGGTTAGCGACACTGGACCTGAGGTTAGCGACACTGGACCTGAGGTTAGCGACACTGGACCTGAGGTTAGCGACACTGGACCTGAGGTTAGCGACACTGGACCTGAGGTTAGCGACACGGGACCTGAGGTTAGCGACACTGGACCTGAGGTTAGCGACACTGGACCTGAGGTTAGCGACACTGGACCTGAGGTTAGCGACACTGGACCTGAGGTTAGCGACACGGGACCTGAGGTTAGCGACACTGGACCTGAGGTTAGCGACACTGGACCTGAGGTTAGCGACACTGGACCTGAGGTTAGCGACACTGGACCTGAGGTTAGCGACACTGGACCCGAGGTTAGCGACACGGGACCCGAGGTTAGCGACACGGGACCCGAGGTTAGCGACACTGGACCCGAGGTTAGCGACACGGGACCCGAGGTTAGCGACACGGGACCCGAGGTTAGCGACACTGGACCTGAGGTAGCAACACAGGACCTGAGGTTAGCGACACGGGACCTGAGGTTAGCGACACGGGACCCGAGGTTAGCGACACAGGACCCGAGGTTAGCGACACGGGACCCGAGGGTAGCGACACGGGACCTGAGGGTAGCAAGACGGGACCTGAGGTTAGCGACACGGGACCTGAGGTTAGCGACACGGGACCTGAGGTTAGCGACACTGGACCTGAGGTTAGCGACACTGGACCTGAGGTTAGCGACACTGGACCTGAGGTTAGCGACACTGGACCTGAGGTTAGCGACACTGGACCTGAGGTTAGCGACACAGGACCTGAGGTAGCAACACGGGACCTGAGGTAGCAACACGGGACCTGAGGTTAGCGACACGGGACCTGAGGTTAGCGACACTGGACCTGAGGTTAGCGACACTGGACCTGAGGTTAGCGACACTGGACCTGAGGTTAGCGACACTGGACCTGAGGTTAGCGACACTGGACCTGAGGTTAGCGACACTGGACCTGAGGTTAGCGACACTGGACCTGAGGTTAGCGACACTGGACCTGAGGTTAGCGACACGGGACCTGAGGTAGCGACACTGGACCTGAGGTTAGCGACACTGGACCTGAGGTTAGCGACACGGGACCTGAGGTTAGCGACACGGGACCTGAGGTTAGCGACACGGGACCTGAGGTTAGCGACACGGGACCTGAGGTTAGCGACACGGGACCTGAGGTTAGCGACACTGGACCCGAGGTTAGCGTCACTGGACCCGAGGTTAGCGACACGGGACCCGAGGTTAGCGACACTGGACCTGAGGTAGCGACACGGGACCTGAGGTTAGCGACACGGGACCTGAGGTAGCGACACGGGACCTGAGGTTAGCGACACGGGACCTGAGGTTAGCGACACGGGACCTGAGGTAGCAAGACGGGACCTGAGGTTAGCGACACTGGACCTGAGGTAGCAAGACGGGACCTGAGGTTAGCGACACTGGACCTGAGGTAGCGACACGGGACCTGAGGTTAGCGACACAGGACCTGAGGTAGCGACACAGGACCTGAGGTAGCGACACTGGACCTGAGGTAGCGACACGGGACCTGAGGTTAGCGACACAGGACCTGAGGTAGCGACACAGGACCTGAGGTTAGCGACACTGGACCTGAGGTAGCGACACGGGACCTGAGGTTAGCGACACAGGACCTGAGGTAGCGACACAGGACCTGAGGTTAGCGACACTGGACCTGAGGTAGCAAGACGGGACCTGAGGTAGCGACACGGGACCTGAGGTTAGCGACACTGGACCTGAGGTTAGCGACACTGGACCTGAGGTTAGCGACACGGGACCTGAGGGTAGCGACACGGGACCTGAGGTTAGCGACACGGGACCTGAGGTTAGCGACACTGGACCTGAGGTTAGCGACACGGGACCTGAGGTTAGCGACACTGGACCTGAGGTTAGCGACACGGGACCTGAGGGTAGCGACACTGGACCCGAGGTTAGCGACACGGGACCCGAGGTTAGCGACACGGGACCCGAGGTTAGCGACACGGGACCCGAGGTTAGCGACACGGGACCCGAGGTTAGCGACACGGGACCCGAGGTTAGCGACACGGGACCCGAGGTTAGCAAGACGGGACCCGAGGTTAGCAAGACGGGACCCGAGGTTAGCAAGACGGGACCCGAGGTTAGCAAGACGGGACCCGAGGTTAGCAAGACGGGACCCGAGGTTAGCAAGACGGGACCCGAGGTTAGCAAGACGGGACCCGAGGTTAGCGACACGGGACCCGAGGTTAGCGACACGGGACCCGAGGTTAGCGACACTGGACCCGAGGTTAGCGACACGGGACCCGAGGTTAGCGACACGGGACCCGAGGTTAGCGACACGGGACCCGAGGTTAGCGACACGGAACCCGAGGTTAGCAAGACGGGACCCGAGGTTAGCAAGACGGGACCCGAGGTTAGCAAGACGGGACCCGAGGTTAGCAAGACGGGACCCGAGGTTAGCAAGACGGGACCCGAGGTTAGCAAGACGGGACCCGAGGTTAGCAAGACGGGACCCGAGGTTAGCAAGACGGGACCCGAGGTAGTGTCATGGTAACACGGGGCCTGAGGTAGTGTCATGGTAACACGGGACCTGAGGTAGTGTCTACTGACTGAGTGTTCTGTCCTAGATGCACCTGGACTCCCCTGAGGCTCTGGGGGTGTTGAACACTCTGTTTGAGACGGTCGCTCCCTCCTCTCTCCGCCCGGTTGATATGCTGCTGAAGGGAATGTTCACTACACCTGCTACCATGGTGAGACACACGGAATTTGAGCTTTTTGGATAATTCAATTGTTGCCAGGTCTTTACTGAGGCTAACTCTCTCTCTCTCTCTCTCTCCACCCCCCCTCTCTCACTCTCTCCACCCCCCTCCTCCCTCCCCCCAACCTCTCTCCTCCTCTCTCTCCCCCTCTCTCCTCCCTCCCTCCCTCCCTCCCTCCCCCTCTCCCTCCCTCCCTCCCCCTCTCTCCCTCCCTCCCCCTCCTCCCTCCCTCCCCCCCTCCTCCTCCCTCCCTCCCTCCCTCCCTCTCCTCCCCTCCCTCCCTCCCTCCTCCCCCCCCTCTCCCTCCCTCCCCTCCCTCCCTCCCTCCCCCTCTCCTCCCTCTCCCTCCCTCCCCCCTCCCTCCTCCTCCCTCCCCCCCCTCCCCTCCCTCTCTCCTCCCTCCCTCCCTCCCCCTCCCTCCCCCCTCTCCTCCCTCTCTCCTCCCTCCCTCCCTCCCTCCCTCCCTCCTCCCTCCCTCCCTCCCTCCTCCCTCCCCCCTCCCCTCTCCCTCCCCCCCTCCCTCCCCCCTCCCTCCCCCCCTCTCCTCCCCTCCCTCTCTCCCTCCCTCCCCCTCCCTCCCTCCCTCCCTCCTCCCTCCCTCCTCCCTCCCTCCCTCCCTCTCCTCCCTCCCCCTCCCTCCCTCCTCCCTCCCTCCCTCCCTCTCTCCCCTCTCTCTCCTCCCTCCCCCCCCCTCCTCTCTCTCCCTCCCTCCCTCTCTCCTCCCTCCTCCTCTCTCCTCCTCCTCTCTCCTCCCTCCTCCTCCCCCCTCTCTCCCTCCCTCCTCCTCCCTCCTCCCTCCCTCCCTCCTCCTCCTCCTCCCTCCCTCCTCCCTCTCTCCTCCCTCCCTCCTCCCTCCCTCCCCCTCCCTCCCTCCCTCCCTCCTCCCCCCTCCTCTCCCCTCCCTCCTCTCTCCCCTCCCTCCCCTCCTCCTCCCTCCTCCCCTCCCCCTCCCTCCCTCCCTCCTCCTCCCTCCTCCCTCCCCCTCTCCTCCTCCTCTCCCTCCTCCCTCCCCTCCCTCCCTCCCTCCCTCCCTCTCTCCTCCCTCTCTCCTCCCTCTCTCCCCCCTCCCCAGGCTAATGTCAACACAGTTCAGCTGTGGGTGTCAGGTGTCTTGGCTGTCCTCAGAGTTCTCATCTCTCAGTCCACTGAAGACATAATTCTCTCACGTGTCCACGAGCTCTCCCTCTCTCCTCCCTCCCTCTCCCTCTCTCCTCCCTCCCTCTCTCCTCTCCTCCTCTCCTGTCCCACCATCCGACATCTCCGCGACGACAGCAGCCTCTCGTCGCCACCGCCTCTGGCGCCCCCGGCGACTGTCGCCCCCGACAACCAGGAGGCCAACGGAGAGCGGGTGCTGCCGGAGGAGACGTTTGCCAGGTGAGTGCAGGATCGGGTCTTCACGGTTGCTCTGTGGCTATTATGGCACACACTTTTAGGGGTCAAAGTTGACTCTTGATCATTTAGGAATATGAGAGAGCGCGATATTTAAAAAATTGGCAACCTCACTTTAAAAATAAGTAGCCACCCTTTTTTGCCTTGATGACAGCTTTGCACAGCTTTTGGCATTCTCTCAACCAGCTTCACCTGGAATGCTTTTCCAACAGTCTTGAAGGAGTTCCCACATATGCTGAGCACTTGTTGGCTGCTTTTCCTTCACTCAAACCATCTCATTTATGTTGAGGTCGGGTGATTGTTGAGGCCAGGTCATCTGATGCAGCACTCCATCACTCTCCTTCTCGGTCAAATAGTCCTTACACAGCCTGGAGGTGTGTTTTGGGTCATTGTCCTGTTGAAAAAACAAATGATAGTCCCACTAAGTGCAAACCTGATGGGATGGCGTATCACTGCAGAATGCTGTGGTAGCCATGCTGGTTAAGTGGGCCTTGAACTCTAAATAAACCACAGACAGTGTTACAAAGCACCCCCACACCATCACACCTCCTCCTCCATGCTTCACGGTGGGAACCACACATGTGGAGATCATCCATTCACCTAGTCTACGTCTCACAGAGACACAGCGGTTGGAAACAAAAATCTCACATTTGTACTCATCAGACCAAAGGACTGATTTCTACCAGTCTAATGTCCATGTCTTGTGTTTTCTTGGCCCAAGCCAGTCTCTTCTTCTTCTTCTTCTAGGAACAGTGGGTTAACTGCCTGTTCAGGGGCAGAACGACAGATTTTGTACCTTGTCAGCTCGGGGGTTTGAACTTGCAACCTTCCGGTTACTAGTCCAACGCTCTAACCACTAGGCTACCCTGCCACCTCTACACTCTAACCACTAGGCTACCCTGCCACCTCTACACTCTAACCACTAGGCTACCTGCCCCCTCTACACTCTAACCACTAGGCTACCTGCCTCCTCTACACTCTAACCACTAGGCTACCTGCCCCCTCTACACTCTAACCACTAGGCTACCTGCCCCCTCTACACTCTAACCACTAGGCTACCTGCCTCCTCTACACTCTAACCCCTAGGCTACCTGCCTCCTCTACACTCTAACCACTAGGCTACCTGCCTCATCTATACTCTAACCACTAGGCTACCTGCCTCCTCTACACTCTAACCACTAGGCTACCTGCCTCCTCTACACTCTAACCACTAGGCTACCTGCCTCCTCTACACTCTAACCACTAGGCTACCTGCCTCATCTACACTCTAACCACTAGGCTACCTGCCTCCTCTACACTCTAACCACTAGGCTACCTGCCACCTCTACACTCTAACCACTAGGCTACCTGCCTCATCTACACTCTAACCACTAGGCTACCTGCCTCCTCTACACTCTAACCACTAGGCTACCTGCCTCCTCTACACTCTAACCACTAGGCTACCTGCCTCATCTACACTCTAACCACTAGGCTACCTGCCTCATCTACACTCTAACCACTAGGCTACCTGCCTCCTCTACACTCTAACCACTAGGCTACCTGCCTCCTCTACACTCTAACCACTAGGCTACCTGCCACCTCTACACTCTAACCACTAGGCTACCTGCCTCATCTACACTCTAACCACTAGGCTACCTGCCTCCTCTACACTCTAACCACTAGGCTACCTGCCTCATCTACACTCTAACCACTAGGCTACCTGCCCCCTCTACACTCTAACCACTAGGCTACCTGCCTCCTCTACACTCTAACCACTAGGCTACCTACCTCCTCCACACTCTAACCACTAGGCTACCTGCCTCCTCTACACTCTAACCACTAGGCTACCTGCCCCCTCTACACTCTAACCACTAGGCTACCTGCCTCCTCTACACTCTAACCACTAGGCTACCTGCCTCATCTACACTCTAACCACTAGGCTACCTGCCTCATCTACACTCTAACCACTAGGCTACCTGCCTCCTCTACACTCTAACCACTAGGCTACCTACCTCCTCTACACTCTAACCACTAGGCTACCTGCCACCTCTACACTCTAACCACTAGGCTACCTACCTCTTCTACACTCTAACCACTAGGCTACCCTGGTAGTGGTTTCTTTGCAGCAGTTCGACCATGAAGGCCTTATGAGATGACTCCTCTCCTCTCTCCAGGTTCCTACTCCAGCTAGTAGGAGTGATGTTAGATGACTCCTCTCCTCTCCTCTCTCCAGGTTTCTACTCCAGCTAGTAGGAGTGATGTTAGATGACTCCTCTCCTCTCCTCTCTCCAGGTTTCTACTCCAGCTAGTAGGAGTGATGTTAGATGACTCCTCTCCTCTCTCCAGGTTCCTACTCCAGCTAGTAGGAGTGATGTTAGATGACTCCTCTCCTCTCTCCAGGTTCCTACTCCAGCTAGTAGGAGTGATGTTAGATGACTCCTCTCCTCTCTCCAGGTTCCTACTCCAGCTAGTAGGAGTGATGTTAGATGACTCCTCTCCTCTCCTCTCTCCAGGTTCCTACTCCAGCTAGTAGGAGTGATGTTAGATGACTCCTCTCCTCTCTCCAGGTTCCTACTCCAGCTAGTAGGAGTGATGTTAGATGACTCCTCTCCTCTCTCCAGGTTCCTACTCCAGCTAGTAGGAGTGATGTTAGATGACTCCTCTCCTCTCTCCAGGTTCCTACTCCAGCTAGTAGGAGTGATGTTAGATGACTCCTCTCCTCTCTCCAGGTTCCTACTCCAGCTCGTAGGAGTGATGTTAGATGACTCCTCTCCTCTCCTCTCTCCAGGTTTCTACTCCAGCTAGTAGGAGTGATGTTAGATGACTCCTCTCCTCTCTCCAGGTTCCTACTCCAGCTCGTAGGAGTGATGTTAGATGACTCCTCTCCTCTCCTCTCTCCAGGTTTCTACTCCAGCTAGTAGGAGTGATGTTAGATGACTCCTCTCCTCTCCTCTCTCCAGGTTCCTACTCCAGCTAGTAGGAGTGATGTTAGATGACTCCTCTCCTCTCCTCTCTCCAGGTTCCTACTCCAGCTAGTAGGAGTGATGTTAGATGACTCCTCTCCTCTCTCCAGGTTTCTACTCCAGCTAGTAGGAGTGATGTTAGATGACTCCTCTCCTCTCTCCAGGTTCCTACTCCAGCTCGTAGGAGTGATGTTAGATGACTCCTCTCCTCTCTCCAGGTTCCTACTCCAGCTAGTAGGAGTGATGTTAGATGACTCCTCTCCTCTCCTCTCTCCAGGTTCCTACTCCAGCTAGTAGGAGTGATGTTAGATGACTCCTCTCCTCTCTCCAGGTTTCTACTCCAGCTAGTAGGAGTGATGTTAGATGACTCCTCTCCTCTCTCCAGGTTTCTACTCCAGCTAGTAGGAGTGATGTTAGATGACTCCTCTCCTCTCTCCAGGTTCCTACTCCAGCTAGTAGGAGTGATGTTAGATGACTCCTCTCCTCTCCTCTCTCCAGGTTTCTACTCCAGCTAGTAGGAGTGATGTTAGATGACTCCTCTCCTCTCTCCAGGTTCCTACTCCAGCTAGTAGGAGTGATGTTAGATGACTCCTCTCCTCTCCTCTCTCCAGGTTTCTACTCCATCTAGTAGGAGTGATGTTAGATGACTCCTCTCCTCTCTCCAGGTTCCTACTCCAGCTAGTAGGAGTGATGTTAGATGACTCTCTCCTCTCCTCTCTCCAGGTTCCTACTCCAGCTAGTAGGAGTGATGTTAGATGACTCCTCTCCTCTCTCCAGGTTTCTACTCCAGCTAGTAGGAGTGATGTTAGATGACTCCTCTCCTCTCCTCTCTCCAGGTTCCTACTCCAGCTAGTAGGAGTGATGTTAGATGACTCCTCTCCTCTCTCCAGGTTTCTACTCCAGCTAGTAGGAGTGATGTTAGATGACTCCTCTCCTCTCTCCAGGTTCCTACTCCAGCTAGTAGGAGTGATGTTAGATGACTCCTCTACTCTCCTCTCTCCAGGTTCCTACTCCAGCTCGTAGGAGTGATGTTAGATGACTCCTCTCCTCTCCTCTCTCCAGGTTCCTACTCCAGCTAGTAGGAGTGATGTTAGATGACTCCTCTCCTCTCCTCTCTCCAGGTTTCTACTCCAGCTAGTAGGAGTGATGTTAGATGACTCCTCTCCTCTCCTCTCTCCAGGTTCCTACTCCAGCTAGTAGGAGTGATGTTAGATGACTCCTCTCCTCTCTCCAGGTTTCTACTCCAGCTAGTAGGAGTGATGTTAGATGACTCCTCTCCTCTCCTCTCTCCAGGTTCCTACTCCAGCTAGTAGGAGTGATGTTAGATGACTCCTCTCCTCTCCTCTCTCCAGGTTCCTACTCCAGCTAGTAGGAGTGATGTTAGATGACTCCTCTCCTCTCCTCTCTCCAGGTTCCTACTCCAGCTAGTAGGAGTGATGTTAGATGACTCCTCTCCTCTCCTCTCTCCAGGTTCCTACTCCAGCTAGTAGGAGTGATGTTAGATGACTCCTCTCCTCTCTCCAGGTTTCTACTCCAGCTAGTAGGAGTGATGTTAGATGACTCCTCTCCTCTCTCCAGGTCCCTACTCCAGCTAGTAGGAGTGATGTTAGATGACTCCTCTCCTCTCTCCAGGTTCCTACTCCAGCTAGTAGGAGTGATGTTAGATGACTCCTCTCCTCTCCTCTCTCCAGGTTCCTACTCCAGCTAGTAGGAGTGATGTTAGATGACTCCTCTCCTCTCTCCAGGTTTCTACTCCAGCTAGTAGGAGTGATGTTAGATGACTCCTCTCCTCTCCTCTCTCCAGGTTCCTACTCCAGCTAGTAGGAGTGATGTTAGATGACTCCTCTACTCTCCTCTCTCCAGGTTCCTACTCCAGCTAGTAGGAGTGATGTTAGATGACTCCTCTCCTCTCCTCTCTCCAGGTTCCTACTCCAGCTAGTAGGAGTGATGTTAGATGACTCCTCTACTCTCCTCTCTCCAGGTTCCTACTCCAGCTAGTAGGAGTGATGTTAGATGACTCCTCTCCTCTCCTCTCTCCAGGTTCCTACTCCAGCTAGTAGGAGTGATGTTAGATGACTCCTCTCCTCTCCTCTCTCCAGGTTTCTACTCCAGCTAGTAGGAGTGATGTTAGATGACTCCTCTCCTCTCTCCAGGTTTCTACTCCAGCTCGTAGGAGTGATGTTAGATGACTCCTCTCCTCTCTCCAGGTTCCTACTCCAGCTAGTAGGAGTGATGTTAGATGACTCCTCTCCTCTCCTCTCTCCAGGTTCCTACTCCAGCTAGTAGGAGTGATGTTAGATGACTCCTTTCCTCTCCTCTCTCCAGGTTCCTACTCCAGCTAGTAGGAGTGATGTTAGATGACTCCTCTCCTCTCCTCTCTCCAGGTTCCTACTCCAGCTAGTAGGAGTGATGTTAGATGACTCCTCTCCTCTCCTCTCTCCAGGTTCCTACTCCAGCTCGTAGGAGTGATGTTAGATGACTCCTCTCCTCTCCTCTCTCCAGGTTTCTACTCCAGCTAGTAGGAGTGATGTTAGATGACTCCTCTCCTCTCTCCAGGTTCCTACTCCAGCTAGTAGGAGTGATGTTAGATGACTCCTCTCCTCTCCTCTCTCCAGGTTCCTACTCCAGCTAGTAGGAGTGATGTTAGATGACTCCTCTCCTCTCCTCTCTCCAGGTTCCTACTCCAGCTAGTAGGAGTGATGTTAGATGACTCCTCTCCTCTCTCCAGGTTCCTACTCCAGCTAGTAGGAGTGATGTTAGATGACTCCTCTCCTCTCCTCTCTCCAGGTTCCTACTCCAGCTAGTAGGAGTGATGTTAGATGACTCCTCTCCTCTCTCCAGGTTCCTACTCCAGCTAGTAGGAGTGATGTTAGATGACTCCTCTCCTCTCCTCTCTCCAGGTTCCTACTCCAGCTCGTAGGAGTGATGTTAGATGACTCCTCTCCTCTCCTCTCTCCAGGTTCCTACTCCAGCTAGTAGGAGTGATGTTAGATGACTCCTCTCCTCTCCTCTCTCCAGGTTCCTACTCCAGCTAGTAGGAGTGATGTTAGATGACTCCTCTCCTCTCCTCTCTCCAGGTTCCTACTCCAGCTAGTAGGAGTGATGTTAGATGACTCCTCTCCTCTCCTCTCTCCAGGTTTCTACTCCAGCTAGTAGGAGTGATGTTAGATGACTCCTCTCCTCTCTCCAGATTCCTACTCCAGCTAGTAGGAGTGATGTTAGATGACTCCTCTCCTCTCTCCAGGTTTCTACTCCAGCTAGTAGGAGTGATGTTAGATGACTCCTCTCCTCTCTCCAGGTTCCTACTCCAGCTAGTAGGAGTGATGTTAGATGACTCCTCTCCTCTCTCCAGGTTTCTACTCCAGCTAGTAGGAGTGATGTTAGATGACTCCTCTCCTCTCCTCTCCTCTCTCCAGGTTCCTACTCCAGCTAGTAGGAGTGATGTTAGATGACTCCTCTCCTCTCCTCTCTCCAGGTTCCTACTCCAGCTAGTAGGAGTGATGTTAGATGACTCCTCTCCTCTCCTCTCTCCAGGTTTCTACTCCAGCTAGTAGGAGTGATGTTAGATGACTCCTCTCCTCTCCTCTCTCCAGGTTCCTACTCCAGCTCCAGCTAGTAGGAGTGATGTTAGATGACTCCTCTCCTCTCTCCAGGTTTCTACTCCAGCTAGTAGGAGTGATGTTAGATGACTCCTCTCCTCTCCTCTCTCCAGTTTCCTACTCCAGCTAGTAGGAGTGATGTTAGATGACTCCTCTCCTCTCCTCTCTCCTGGTTCCTACTCCAGCTAGTAGGAGTGATGTTAGATGACTCCTCTCCTCTCTCCAGGTTCCTACTCCAGCTAGTAGGAGTGATGTTAGATGACTCCTCTCCTCTCCTCTCTCCAGGTTTCTACTCCAGCTAGTAGGAGTGATGTTAGATGACTCCTCTCCTCTCCTCTCTCCAGGTTTCTACTCCAGCTAGTAGGAGTGATGTTAGATGACTCCTCTCCTCTCCTCTCTCCAGGTTTCTACTCCAGCTAGTAGGAGTGATGTTAGATGACTCCTCTCCTCTCCTCTCTCCAGGTTTCTACTCCAGCTAGTAGGAGTGATGTTAGATGACTCCTCTCCTCTCCTCTCTCCAGGTTTCTACTCCAGCTAGTAGGAGTGATGTTAGATGACTCCTCTCCTCTCCTCTCTCCAGGTTTCTACTCCAGCTAGTAGGAGTGATGTTAGATGACTCCTCTCCTCTCCTCTCTCCAGGTTCCTACTCCAGCTAGTAGGAGTGATGTTAGATGACTCCTCTCCTCTCCTCTCTCCAGGTTCCTACTCCAGCTAGTAGGAGTGATGTTAGATGACTCCTCTCCTCTCTCCAGGTTTCTACTCCAGCTAGTAGGAGTGATGTTAGATGACTCCTCTCCTCTCCTCTCTCCTGGTTCCTACTCCAGCTAGTAGGAGTGATGTTAGATGACTCCTCTCCTCTCTCCAGGTTTCTACTCCAGCTAGTAGGAGTGATGTTAGATGACTCCTCTCCTCTCCTCTCTCCATGTTCCTACTCCAGCTAGTAGGAGTGATGTTAGATGACTCCTCTCCTCTCCTCTCTCCAGGTTCCTACTCCAGCTAGTAGGAGTGATGTTAGATGACTCCTCTCCTCTCCTCTCTCCAGGTTCCTACTCCAGCTAGTAGGAGTGATGTTAGATGACTCCTCTCCTCTCTCCAGGTTTCTACTCCAGCTAGTAGGAGTGATGTTAGATGACTCCTCTCCTCTCTCCAGGTTCCTACTCCAGCTAGTAGGAGTGATGTTAGATGACTCCTCTCCTCTCTCCAGGTTCCTACTCCAGCTAGTAGGAGTGATGTTAGATGACTCCTCTCCTCTCTCCAGGTTTCTACTCCAGCTAGTAGGAGTGATGTTAGATGACTCCTCTCCTCTCTCCAGGTTCCTACTCCAGCTAGTAGGAGTGATGTTAGATGACTCCTCTCCTCTCTCCAGGTTCCTACTCCAGCTAGTAGGAGTGATGTTAGATGACTCCTCTCCTCTCCTCTCTCCAGTTTCCTACTCCAGCTAGTAGGAGTGATGTTAGATGACTCCTCTCCTCTCCTCTCTCCAGGTTCCTACTCCAGCTAGTAGGAGTGATGTTAGATGACTCCTCTCCTCTCCTCTCTCCAGGTTCCTACTCCAGCTAGTAGGAGTGATGTTAGATGACTCCTCTCCTCTCCTCTCTCCTGGTTCCTACTCCAGCTAGTAGGAGTGATGTTAGATGACTCCTCTCCTCTCCTCTCTCCAGGTTCCTACTCCAGCTAGTAGGAGTGATGTTAGATGACTCCTCTCCTCTCTCCAGGTTCCTACTCCAGCTAGTAGGAGTGATGTTAGATGACTCCTCTCCTCTCCTCTCTCCAGGTTCCTACTCCAGCTAGTAGGAGTGATGTTAGATGACTCCTCTCCTCTCCTCTCTCCAGGTTCCTACTCCAGCTAGTAGGAGTGATGTTAGATGACTCCTCTCCTCTCTCCAGGTTCCTACTCCAGCTAGTAGGAGTGATGTTAGATGACTCCTCTCCTCTCCTCTCTCCAGGTTTCTACTCCAGCTAGTAGGAGTGATGTTAGATGACTCCTCTCCTCTCTCCAGGTTCCTACTCCAGCTAGTAGGAGTGATGTTAGATGACTCCTCTCCTCTCTCCAGGTTTCTACTCCATCTAGTAGGAGTGATGTTAGATGACTCCTCTCCTCTCTCCAGGTTCCTACTCCAGCTAGTAGGAGTGATGTTAGATGACTCCTCTCCTCTCCTCTCTCCAGGTTCCTACTCCATCTAGTAGGAGTGATGTTAGATGACTCCTCTCCTCTCTCCAGGTTTCTACTCCAGCTAGTAGGAGTGATGTTAGATGACTCCTCTCCTCTCTCCAGGTTCCTACTCCAGCTAGTAGGAGTGATGTTAGATGACTCCTCTCCTCTCCTCTCTCCAGGTTTCTACTCCAGCTCGTAGGAGTGATGTTAGATGACTCCTCTCCTCTCCTCTCTCCAGGTTCCTACTCCAGCTAGTAGGAGTGATGTTAGATGACTCCTCTCCTCTCCTCTCTCCAGGTTTCTACTCCAGCTCGTAGGAGTGATGTTAGATGACTCCTCTCCTCTCCTCTCTCCAGGTTCCTACTCCAGCTAGTAGGAGTGATGTTAGATGACTCCTCTCCTCTCCTCTCTCCAGGTTTCTACTCCAGCTCGTAGGAGTGATGTTAGATGACTCCTCTCCTCTCCTCTCTCCAGGTTTCTACTCCAGCTAGTAGGAGTGATGTTAGATGACTCCTCTCCTCTCCTCTCTCCAGGTTTCTACTCCAGCTCGTAGGAGTGATGTTAGATGACATCTCGACCAGACAGGTGAAGGTTGACATGACCGAACAGCAACACACGTTCTACTGTCAACAGCTGGGGACTCTGCTTATGTGTCTCATACACATCTTCAAGAGTGGTGAGTGGACACACTATACACACTATACACACTACACACACTATACACACTATACACACTATACACACTGTACACACTATACACACTACACACACTACACACACTACACACACTACACACTATACACACTGTACACACTATACACACTATACACACTATACACACTGTACACACTACACACATACACACTATACACACTGTACACGCTGTACACGCTGTACACGCTATACACGCTGTACACACTGTACACGCTGTACACGCTATACACGTTATACACGCTATACACGCTATACACGCTATACACACACTATACACACACTATACACACTATACACACACACATATATACACTATACACACTATACACACTATACACACTATACACACTATACACACACATATATATACACTATACACACTATACACACTATACACACTATGCACACTATACACACTATACACACTATACACACTATACACACTACATACACTATACACACTATATACACTACACACACTACACACACTACATACACTATACACACTATATACACTACACACACTACACACACTACACACACTACATACAATATACACACTATACACACTATACACACTATACACACTATATACACTACACACACTATACACACTATACACACTATATACACTATACACACTACATACACTATACACCCTATATACACTACACACACTACACACACTATACACACTACACACACTATACACACTATACACACTATACACACTACACACTGTACACACTACACACACTATACACACTATATACACTGTACACACTATATACACTATACACACTATACACACTATACACACTATGCACACTATACACACTATACACACTATACACACTACACACACTACACACACTACACACACTATACACACTACACACACTACACACACTACACACACTACACACACTATACACACTATACACACTATACACACTATACACACTACACACACTACACACACTACACACACTGTACACACTATACACACTATACACACTATATATACACTATACACACTATACACACTATATATACACTATGCACACTATGCACACTATGCACACTATGCACACTACGCACACTGTACACACTATACACACTATGCACACTATACACACTATGCACACTATATACACTATACACACTATACACACTATACACACTATACACACTATATATACACTATACACACTATACACACTATATATACACTATGCACACTATGCACACTACGCACACTGTACACACTATACACACTATACACACTATGCACACTACACACACTATACACACTATACACACTACACACACTACACACTCTACACACACTACACACACTATACACACTATACACACTATACACACTATACACACTACACACACTACACACACTACACACACTGTACACACTGTACACACTATACACACTGTACACACTGTACACATTACACACACTATACACACTATACACACTATACACACTATATATACACTATACACACTATACACACTATATATACACTATGCACACTATGCACACTACGCACACTACACACACTGTACACACTATACACACGATACACACTATGCACACTATACACACTATACACACTATACACACTATATACACTATACACACTACATACACTATACACACGATACACACTATACACACTATACACACTTTATACACTATACACACTATATACACTACACACACTATACACACTATACACACTACATACACTATACACACTACACACACTACACACACTATACACACTATACACACTATATACACTGTACACACTATACACACTATACACACTATACACACTATATACACTATACACACTACACACTATATACACACTGTACACACTACACACTGTACACACTGTACACACTACACACACTGTACACACACTGTACACACTATACACACTATATACACTATACACACACTGTACACACTATACACACTATACACACTATACACACTACACACTATACACACTATACACTATACACACTATACACACTATACACACTATATATACACACACTACACACACTACACACACTATACACACTATACACACTATATACACTGTACACACTATACACACTATATACACTATATACACTATACACACTACACACTATATACACACTGTACACACTACACACTGTACACAATGTACACACTGTACACACTATACACACACTGTACACACACTGTACACACTATACACACTATATACACTATATACACTATACACACTATACACACTACACACTATACACACTATATACACTATACACACTATACACACTATATACACTATACACACTATACACTATACACACTATACACACTATATATACACACACTATACACACTATACACACTATATATACACTATACACACTATACACACTATATACACTGTACACACTATACACACTATACACACACACATATATACACACTATACACACTATACACACACACATTATACACACTATACACACTATACACACACACACACTATACACACACACACATATATACACACTATACACACTGTACACACATATACATATATATACATATATATACACACACACATCTTCAAGAGTGGTGAGTGGACACATTTATATATACACACTATACACACACATATATACACACTATACACACACACACACACCTATATACACACTATACACACACACACACATATATACACACTATACACACTATACACACTATACACACTATACACACACACATATACACACTATACACACACACATATATACCCACTATATACACTATACACACTATACACACACACAGAGTGGTGAGTGGACACACTATACACACTATACACACTACACACACTACACACACTATACACACACATTTATATATACACACTATACACACACATTTATATATACACACTATACACACACATTTATATATACACACTATACACACACATATATACACACTATACCCACACTCATATATACACACTATACACACTATACACACACACATATATACACACTATACACACATTTATATATACACACTATACACACACACACATATATACACACTATACACACATTTATATATACACACTATACACACACATATATACACACTATACACACACATATATACACACTATACACACACACATATATACACACTATACACACATTTATATATACACACTATACACACACATATATACACACTATACACACACACATATATACACACTATACACACATTTATATATACACACTATACACACACATACATACACACTATACACACACACATATATACACACTATACACACATTTATATATACACACTATACACACACATATATACACACTATTCACACATTTATATATACACACTATACACACTATACACCCACACATATATACACACTATACACACACACATATATACACACTATACACACACACACATATATACACACTATACACACACATTTATATATACACACTATACACACACATATATACACACACACATATATACACACTATTCACACATTTATATATACACACTATACACACACACACACATATATACACACTATACACACATTTATATATACACACTATACACACACATATATACACACTATACACACACACATATATACACACTATACACACATTTATATATACACACTATACACACACATATATACACACTATACACACACACATATATACACACTATACACACATTTATATATATACACACTATACACACACATATATACACACACACATATATACACACTATTCACACATTTATATATACACACTATACACACTATACACCCACACATATATACACACTATACACACACACATATATACACACTATACACACACACACATATATACACACTATACACACACATTTATATATACACACTATACACACACATATATACACACTATACACACACATATATACACACTATACACACATTTATATATACACACTATACACACACATATATGCACACTATACACACACACATATATACACACTATTCACACATTTATATATACACACTATACACACTATACACACACACATATATACACGCTATACACACATTTATATATACACACTATACACACACACATATATACACACTATACACACATTTATATATATACACACTATACACACACATATATACACACACACATATATACACACTATTCACACATTTATATATACACACTATACACACTATACACCCACACATATATACACACTATACACACACACATATATACACACTATACACACACACACATATATACACACTATACACACACATTTATATATACACACTATACACACACATATATACACACTATACACACACATATATACACACTATACACACATTTATATATACACACTATACACACACATATATGCACACTATACACACACACATATATACACACTATTCACACATTTATATATACACACTATACACACTATACACACACACATATATACACGCTATACACACATTTATATATACACACTATACACACTATACACACACACATATATACACACTATACACACATTTATATATACACACTATACACACTATACACACACACTTATGTATACACACTATACACACTATACACCCACACATATATACACACTATACACACACACATATATATACACTATACACACACACACATATATACACACTATACACACACATTTATATATACACACTATACACACTATACACCCACACATATATACACACTATACACACACACATATATACACACTATACACACACACACATATATACACACTATACACACACATTTATATATACACACTATACTCACACATATATACACACTATACACACACACATATATACTCACTATACACACACACATATATACTTACTATACACACATTTATATATACACACTATACACACACATATATACACACTATACACACACACATATATACACACTATTCACACATTTATATATACACACTATACACACACACATATATACACACTATACACACATTTATATATACACACTATACACACACACATATATACACACTATACACACATTTATATATACACACTATACACACTATACACACACACATATATACACACTATACACACATTTATATATACACACTATACACACTACACACACACACTTATATATACACACTATAGACACTATACACCCACACATATATACACACTATACACACACACATATATACACAAACACACACATATATACACACTATACACACACATTTATATATACACACTATACACACTATACACACACACTTATATATACACACTATACACACTATACACACATTTATATATACACACTGTACACACATTTATATATACACACTATACACCCACACATATATACACACTATACACACACACATATATACACACTATACACACACACATATATACACACACATATATACACACTATACACACATTTATATATACACACTATACACACTATACACACATTTATATATACACACTATACACACACATATATACACACTATACACACACACATATATACACACTATACACACTATACACACTACACACACACATATATACACACTATACACACACATATATACACACTATACACACACATATATATATACACACTATACACACACATTTATATATACACACTATACACACACATTTATATATACACACTATATACACACACTCACATTTAGACATTTACTCTCTCTCCCATCCCCCCCTCTCTCTCTCTCCCATCCCCCCTCTCTCTCACTCCCACCCCCCCTCTCTCTCTCTCTCGCCCATGCCCCCTCTCTCTCTTTCCCATCCCCTCTCTCTCTTTCCCATCCCCTCTCTCTCTCGCCCATGCCCCCTCTCTCTCTTTCCCATCCCCTCTCTCTCTCTCCCCATCCCCCCTCTCTCTCTCCCATCCCCCCCCCTCTCTCTCTCCCATCCCCCCCCCCCCTCTCTCTCTCTCTCTCTCTCCCATCCCTCCCCCTCTCTCTCTCTCTCTCTCTCCCCATCCCTCCCCCTCTCTCTCTCATCCCTCTCTCTCTCTCCCATCCCTCCCCCTCTCTCTCTCATCCCTCTCTCTCCCATCCCTCCCCTCTCTCCAGGCATGTTCCGTAGGATCACGGCAGCAGCCACTCGTCTCCTGAAGGGTGAGGCTGTTCTGGGTGCAGGTCCAGGTGTCTTCTACCCCCTAGAGGGTCTTAATGCCATGGTGGGCTGCCTGGTGACCACACACCCCTCTCTGGTTCTACTCTGGTGCCAAGTCCTCCTCATCATCAACTACACCAACTACAGCTGGTGGACAGAGGTCCACCAGACACCCAGGTAGGTCTCTCTCTCTCTGAGGTACACCAGACACCCAGGTAGGTCTCTCTCTCTGAGGTCCACCAGACACCCAGGTAGGTCTCTCTCTCTCTGAGGTCCACCAGACACCCAGGTAGGTCTCTCTCTCTGAGGTACACCAGACACCCAGGTAGGTCTCTCTCTCGCTGAGGTACACCAGACACCCAGGTAGGTCTCTCTCTCTGAGGTCCACCAGACACCCAGGTAGGTCTCTCTCTGAGGTACACCAGACACCCAGGTAGGTCTCTCTCTCGCTGAGGTACACCAGACACCCAGGTAGGTCTCTCTCTCTCTGAGGTCCACCAGACACCCAGGTAGGTCTCTCTCTCTCTGAGGTACACCAGACACCCAGGTAGGTCTCTCTCTCGCTGAGGTACACCAGACACCCAGGTAGGTCTCTCTCTCTGAGGTACACCAGACACCCAGGTAGGTCTCTCTCTCGCTGAGGTACACCAGACACCCAGGTAGGTCTATCTTTCTCTCTCTCTCTGTCTCTCTCTCTCTCTCTGACTCTCTCTCTCTCTCTGACTCTCTCTCTCTGTCTCTCTCTCTCTCTCTGACTCTCTCTCTCTGACTCTCTCTCTGTCTCTCTGTCTATCCGTCTCTCTGTCTCTCTCTCTCTCTCTCTGTCTCTCTCTCTGTCTCTCTGTCTCTGTCTCTCTCTCTCTCTCTCTCCGTCTCTCTGTCTCACTCACACTCTCTCTCTCTCTCTCTCTCTCTCTGTCTCTCTGGACGACACCAAATCCTAAATGCTTTGACTCTCCCTCTACCTCCCTCTCTAGGAGACAGAGTCTGTCCTGTACCAAGCTGCTGAGCCCTCATTCATCAGGAGGGGTGGAGGAGGAGAGACCAGAGGCCAGGCTGGCCATGTGTAACAGAGAGATCGTACGCAGGGGAGGACTCATTCTCTTCTGTGACTACGTGGTGAGACTATTGGTCCCTATGAAGCATTATAGAGCATTATAACAGGGGAGGACTCATTTTCTTCTGTGACTACGTGGTGAGACTATAGGTTCCTATGAAGCATTATAGAGCATTATAACAGGGGA
>NC_088231.1:23800363-23810363 GCF_036934945.1 Oncorhynchus masou masou
CTCTATTCCTCTATAGAACTGTTTAGTCCAGCTGATCATGTTCTCTCTCTGTTCCTCTATAGAACAGTTTAGTCCATCTGAACATGTTCTCTCTCTCTGTTCCTCTATAGAACAGTTTAGTCCATCTGAACATGTTCTCTCTCTCTGTTCCTCTATAGAACAGTTTAGTCCATCTGAACATGTTCTGTCTCTCTGTTCCTCTATAGAACAGTTTAGTCCAGCTGAACATGTTCTGTCTCTCTGTTCCTCTATAGAACAGTTTAGTCCAGCTGAACATGTTCTCTCTCTCTGTTCCTCTATAGAACAGTTTAGTCCAGCTGAACATGTTCTCTCTCTCTGTTCCTCTATAGAACAGTTTAGTCCAGCTGAACATGTTCTCTGTTCCTCTATAGAACAGTTTAGTCCAGCTGAACATGTTCTCTCTCTGTTCCTCTATAGAACAGTTTAGTCCAGCTGAACATGTTATCTCTCTCTGTTCCTCGATAGAACAGTTTAGTCCAGCTGAACATGTTCTATGTTCCTCTATAGAACAGTTTAGTCGATCTGAACACGGTCTCTGTTCCTCTATAGAACAGTTTAGTCCAGCTGAACATGCTCTCTGTTCCTCTATAGAACAGTTTAGTCCTGCTGAACATGTTCTCTGTTCCTCTATAGAACAGTTTAGTCCAGCTGAACATGTTCTCTCTCTGTTCCTCTATAGAACAGTTTAGTCCAGCTGAACATGTTCTCTCTCTCTGTTCCTCTATAGAACAGTTTAGTCCATCTGAACATGTTCTCTCTCTCTGTTCCTCTATAGAACAGTTTATTCCAGCTGAACATGTTCTCTGTTCCTCTATAGAACAGTTTAGTCCAGCTGAACATGTTCTCTCTCTCTGTTCCTCTATAGAACAGTTTAGTCCAGCTGAACATGTTCTCTCTCTGTTCCTCTATAGAACAGTTTAGTCCATCTGAACATGTTCTCTCTCTCTGTTCCTCTATAGAACAGTTTAGTCCATCTGAACATGTTCTCTCTCTCTGTTCCTCTATAGAACAGTTTAGTCCAGCTGAACATGTTCTCTCTCTGTTCCTCTATTGAACAGTTTAGTCCAGCTGAACATGTTCTCTGTTCCTCTATAGAACAGTTTAGTCCAGCTGAACTTGTTCTCTCTCTGTTCCTCTATAGAACAGTTTAGTCCAGCTGAACATGTTCTCTCTCTCTGTTCCTCTATAGAACAGTTTAGTCCAGCTGAACATGTTCTCTCTCTCTGTTCCTCTATAGAACAGTTTAGTCCAGCTGAACATGTTCTCTCTCTCTGTTCCTCTATAGAACAGTTTAGTCCAGCTGAACATGTTCTATGTTCCTCTATAGAACAGTTTAGTCGATCTGAACACGTTCTCTGTTCCTCTATAGAACAGTTTAGTCCAGCTGAACATGTTCTCTCTCTGTTCCTCTATAGAACAGTTTAGTCCAGCTGAACATGCTCTCTGTTCCTCTATAGAACAGTTTAGTCCAGCTGAACATGTACTCTGTTCCTCTATAGAACAGTTTAGTCCAGCTGAACATGTTCTCTCTCTGTTCCTCTATAGAACAGTTTAGTCCAGCTGAACATGTTCTCTCTCTGTTCCTCTATAGAACTGTTTAGTCCAGCTGCCGGTGGAGGAACTGGACAGAATCCAGGAATACCTTCAGATCAGTGGACTAGCTCAACGGTAACAATACTCTTCCCTCCTCCTCTGCTGCTCCTTTCCTTTTCTGTTCCTCTCCTTTCCTGTTCCTCTCCTTTCCTGTTCCTCTCCTTTCCTGTTCCTCTCCTTTCCTGTTCCTCTCCTTTCCTGTTCCTCTCCTTTCCTGTTCCTCTCCTTTCCTGTTCCTCTCCTTTCCTGTTCCTCTCCTTTCCTGTTCCTCTCCTCTCCTCTCCTTTCCTGTTCCTCTCCTTTCCTGTTCCTCTCCTCTCCTCTCCTTTCCTGTTCCTCTCCTTTCCTGTTCCTCTCCTTTCCTGCTCCTCTCCTCTCCTTTCCTGCTCCTCTCCTCTCCTCTCCTTTCCTGTTCCTCTCCTCTCCTCTCCTTTCCTGTTCCTCTCCTTTCCTGCTCCTCTCCTCTCCTCTCCTTTCCTGTTCCTCTCCTCTCCTTTCCTGTTCCTCTCCTTTCCTGTTCCTCTCCTCTCCTCTCCTCTGCTGCTCCTCTCCTTTCCTGTTCCTCTCCTTTCCTCTCCTCTCCTTTCCTGTTCCTCTCCTTTCCTGTTCCTCTCCTTTCCTCTCCTCTCCTTTCCTGCTCCTCTCCTTTCCTGTTCCTCTCCTTTCCTGTTCCTCTCCTTTCCTGTTCCTCTCCTTTCCTCTCCTCTCCTTTCCTGCTCCTCTCCTTTCCTGTTCCTCTCCTTTCCTGTTCCTCTCCTTTCCTGTTCCTCTCCTTTCCTGTTCCTCTCCTTTCCTGTTCCTCTCCTTTCCTGTTCCTCTCCTTTCCTGTTCCTCTCCTTTCCTGTTCCTCTCCTTTCCTGTTCCTCTCCTTTCCTGTTCCTCTCCTTTCCTGTTCCTCTCCTTTCCTGCTCCTCTCCTTTCCTGTTCCTCTCCTTTCCTGCTCCTCTCCTTTCCTGTTCCTCTCCTTTCCTGCTCCTCTCCTTTCCTGTTCCTCTCCTTTCCTGTTCCTCTCCTTTCCTGTTCCTCTCCTTTCCTGATCCTCTCCTTTCCTGTTCCTCTCCTTTCCTGTTCCTCTCCTTTCCTGCTCCTCTCCTTTCCTGTTCCTCTCCTTTCCTGCTCCTCTCCTTTCCTGCTCCTCTCCTTTCCTGTTCCTCTCCTTTCCTGTTCCTCTCATTTCCTGCTCCTCTCCTTTCCTGCTCCTCTCCTTTCCTGTTCCTCTCCTGTTCCTCTCCTCTCCTTTCCTGTTCCTCTCCTTTCCTGCTCCTCTCCTTTCCTGTTCCTCTCCTTTCCTGCTCCTCTCCTTTCCTGCTCCTCTCCTTTCCTGTTCCTCTCCTTTCCTGCTCCTCTCCTTTCCTGTTCCTCTCCTTTCCTGTTCCTCTCCTTTCCTGTTCCTCTCCATTATCTTCTTATGTTAAAGCTACACTACATGACCAAAAGTATGTGGACACTTCTCGTCTAACATCTCATTCTAAATGTGCTTTAATATGGAGTTGGTCCCCCTTTGCTGCTATAACAGCCTCCACTCTTCTGGGAAGGCATTAATATGGAGTTGGTCCCCCTTTGCTGCTATAACAGCCTCCACTCTTCTGGGAAGGCTTTAATTGGAGTTGGTCCCCCTTTGCTGCTATAACAGCCTCCACTCTTCTGGGAAGGCATTAATATGGAGTTGGTCCCCCTTTGCTGCTATAACAGCCTCCACTCTTCTGGGAAGGCATTAATATGGAGTTGGTCCCCCTTTGCTGCTATAACAGCCTCCACTCTTCTGGGAAGGCATTAATATGGAGTTGGTCCCCCTTTGCTGCTATAACAGCCTCCACTCTTCTGGGAAGGCATTAATATGGAGTTGGTCCCCTTTGCTGCTATAACAGCCTCCACTCTTCTGGGAAGGCATTAATATGGAGTTGGTCCCCCTTTGCTGCTATAACAGCCTCCACTCTTCTGGGAAGGCATTAATATGGAGTTGGTCCCCCTTTGCTGCTATAACAGCCTCCACTCTTCTGGGAAGGCATTAATATGGAGTTGGTCCCCCTTTGCTGCTATAACAGCCTCCACTCTTCTGGGAAGGCATTAATATGGAGTTGGTCCCCCCTTTGCTGCTATAACAGCCTCCACTCTTCTGGGAAGGCATTAATATGGAGTTGGTCCCCCTTTGCTGCTATAACAGCCTCCACTCTTCTGGGAAGGCTTTAATATGGAGTTGGTCCCCCTTTGCTGCTATAACAGCCTCCACTCTTCTGGGAAGGCATTAATATGGAGTTGGTCCCCCTTTGCTGCTATAACAGCCTCCACTCTTCTGGGAAGGCATTAATATGGAGTTGGTCCCCCTTTGCTGCTATAACAGCCTCCACTCTTCTGGGAAGGCATTAATATGGAGTTGGTCCCCCTTTGCTGCTATAACAGCCTCCACTCTTCTGGGAAGGCATTAATATGGAGTTGGTCCCCCTTTGCTGCTATAACAGCCTCCACTCTTCTGGGAAGGCTTTAATATGGAGTTGGTCCCCCCCTTTGCTGCTATAACAGCCTCCACTCTTCTGGGAAGGCATTAATATGGAGTTGGTCCCCCTTTGCTGCTATAACAGCCTCCACTCTTCTGGGAAGGCTTTAATATGGAGTTGGTCCCCCTTTGCTGCTATAACAGCCTCCACTCTTCTGGGAAGGCTTTAATATGGAGTTGGTCCCCCTTTGCTGCTATAACAGCCTCCACTCTTCTGGGAAGGCATTAATATGGAGTTGGTCCCCCTTTGCTGCTATAACAGCCTCCACTCTTCTGGGAAGGCATTAATATGGAGTTGGTCCCCCTTTGCTGCTATAACAGCCTCCACTCTTCTGGGAAGGCATTAATATGGAGTTGGTCCCCCTTTGCTGCTATAACAGCCTCCACTCTTCTGGGAAGGCATTAATATGGAGTTGGTCCCCCTTTGCTGCTATAACCTCTTGAAACTCCCCACTCCCCGTTCAGTTTTTCCTGAAAGCGTCTTTGTGTAGGAGAAATCGCTCCGTTTTGTACATCACATTTGGCTACCGAAACGAACCGAAAATTCAGTCACCAACAACGTCAAACTTTTTCCGAATTAACTCCATAATATCGACCGAAACATGGCAAACGTTGTTTGGAATCAATCCTCAAGGTGTTTTTTCACATATCTCTTCATTGATATATCGTTCGTGGAAGCCTGCTTTCTTCTCTGAATTCCATGGAAAAATACTTGCAGCTGAGGTTTGCGCACCAATTTCGGCGCAGGACACCGGGCGAACACCTGGTAAATGTGGTCTCTTATGGTCAATCTTCCAATGATATACCTACAAATACGTCACAATGCTGCAGACACCTTGGGGAAACGACAGAAAGGGCAGACTCATTCCTCTCGCATTCACAGCCATATAAGGAGACAATGGAAAACGGAGCCTCAAAAATCCTTGTCATTTCCTGGATGCCGTTTCATCTTGGTTTTGCCTGTAGCTCACATTCTAGGCCACGCACAGAGAATATCTTTGCAGTTCTGGAAACGTCAGTGTTTTCTTTCCAAAGCTACCAATTATATGCATAGTCGAGCATCTTTTTGTGACAAAATGTTGCGCTTAAAACGGGAATGTCTTTTTATCCAAAAATGAAATAGCGCCCCCATAGCATCAAGAGGATAACAGCCTCCACTCTTCTGGGAAGGCTTTAATATGGAGTTGGTCCCCCTTTGCTGCTATAACAGCCTCCACTCTTCTGGGAAGGCATTAATATGGAGTTGGTCCCCTTTGCTGCTATAACAGCCTCCACTCTTCTGGGAAGGCTTTAATATGGAGTTGGTCCCCCTTTGCTGCTATAACAGCCTCCACTCTTCTGGGAAGGCTTTAATATGGAGTTGGTCCCCCTTTGCTGCTATAACAGCCTCCACTCTTCTGGGAAGGCATTAATATGGAGTTGGTCCCCCTTTGCTGCTATAACAGCCTCCACTCTTCTGGGAAGGCATTAATATGGAGTTGGTCCCCCTTTGCTGCTATAACAGCCTCCACTCTTCTGGGAAGGCATTAATATGGAGTTGGTCCCCCTTTGCTGCTATAACAGCCTCCACTCTTCTGGGAAGGCATTAATATGGAGTTGGTCCCCCTTTGCTGCTATAACAGCCTCCACTCTTCTGGGAAGGCTTTAATATGGAGTTGGTCCCCCTTTGCTGCTATAACAGCCTCCACTCTTCTGGGAAGGCTTTAATATGGAGTTGGTCCCCCTTTGCTGCTATAACAGCCTCCACTCTTCTGGGAAGGCTTTAATATGGAGTTGGTCCCCCCTTTGCTGCTATAACAGCCTCCACTCTTCTGGGAAGGCATTAATATGGAGTTGGTCCCCCTTTGCTGCTATAACAGCCTCCACTCTTCTGGGAAGGTTTTCCACTAGATGTAGGAACATTGCTGCTATAACAGCCTCCACTCTTCTGGGAAGGTATTCCACTAGATGTTGGAACATTGCTCCACTCTTCTGGGAAGGCTTTCCACTAGATGTTGGAACATTGCTGCTATAACATCCTCCACTCTTCTGGGAAGGCTTTCCACTAGATGTAGGAACATTGCTGCTATAACAGCCTCCACTCTTCTGGGAAGGCTTTCCACTAGATGTAGGAACATTGCTGCTATAACATCCTCCACTCTTCTGGGAAGGCTTTCCACTAGATGTTGGAACATTGCTGCTATAACAGCCTCCACTCCTCTGGGAAGGCTTTCCACTAGATGTTGGAACATTGCTGCTATAACATCCTCCACTCTTCTGGGAAGGCTTTCCACTAGATGTAGGAACTTTGCTGTGGGAACTTGTTGCCATTCAGCCACAAGATCATTAGTGACGTCAGGCACGATGTTGGGCGATGAGGCCTGGCTCAGTCGGCGTTCCATTTCATCCCGAAGGTGTTAGATTGGGTTGGGGTCAGGACTATGCACATGCCAGTCAAGTTCTTCCACACTGATCTTAACAAACTATTTCTGCATGGATCTCACTTTGTGCACTGGGGGGCGTTGTCAGGCTGAAACAGGAAATGGCCTTCTCCAAACTGTTGCCACACAGTTGGAAGCACAGAATCGTCTAGAATGTCATTGTTATGCTGTAGCGTTAAGATTTCCCTTCACTGGAACTAAGGGGCCCGAACCATGAAAAACAGCCCCAGACCATTTATTCCCCCTCCACCAAACTTTACAGTTGCCAGTGTGCATTGGGGCAGGTAGCATTCTCCTGGCATCTGCCAAACCCAGATTTGTCCATCGGACTGCCAGATAGTGAAGAGTGATTCATCACTACAGAGAACGCGTTTCCACTGCGTCCAATAGCGAACAAGCCTTACACCACTCCAGTTGACGCTTGGCATTGCGCATGGTGATCTTAGGCTTGTGTGCAGCTGCTCGGCCATGGAAACCCATTGAAGCTCCCGAAGAACATGTCTTGTCATGAACAGTTCTTGTGCTGATGTTGCTTCCAGAGGCAGTTTGGAACTCGGTAGTGAGTGTTGTAACACGCTTCAACACTTGGCGTTCCCGTTCTGGGAGCTTGTGTGGTCTACCACTTCGCGCTTGAGCCGTTGTTGCTCCCTAGACGTTTCCACTTCACAAGAACAGCACTTACAGTTGATCGGGGGAAGAAGCTCTAGCACGGCAGACATTTGACAAACTGACCAATTGGAAAGCTGGAATCTTATGACGGTGCCACATTGACAGTCACTGAGCTCTTCAGTGAGGCAGTTCCACTGCCAATGTTTGTCTATGGAGATTGCATGGCTGTATGCCTTATTTTATACACCTGTCAGCAACGGATGTGGCTGAAATAGCCGAAGCCACTAATTTGAAGGGGTGTCCACATACTGCTGTATATATAGAGTATGAAGGGGTGTCCTCATTCTGCTGTATATATAGTTGATGAAGGGGTGTCCACATTCTGCTGTATATATAGTGGATGAAGGGGTGTCCACATTCTGCTGTATATATAGTGTATGAAGGGGTGTCCTGTATATATAGAGTATGAAGGGGTGTCCTCATTCTGCTGTATATATAGTGGATGAAGGGGTGTCCACATTCTGCTGTATATATAGAGTATGAAGGGGTGTCCTCATTCTGCTGTATATATAGTTGATGAAGAGGTGTCCTCATTCTGCTGTATATATAGTTGATGAAGAGGTGTCCTCATTCTGCTGTGTATATAGTGTATGAAGGGGTGTCCTGTATATATAGAGTATGAAGGGGTGTCCTCATTCTGCTGTATATATAGTGGATGAAGGGGTGTCCACATTCTGCTGTATATATAGTGGATGAAGGGGTGTCCTCATTCTGCTGTATATATAGTGTATGGAGGGGTGTCCTCATTCTGCTGTATATATAGTGGATGAAGGGGTGTCCACATTCTGCTGTATATATAGTGGATGAAGGGGTGTCCTCATTCTGCTGTATATATAGTGTATGAAGGGGTGTCCTCATTCTGCTGTATATATAGTGTATGGAGGGGTGTCCTCATTCTGCTGTATATATAGTTGATGAAGGGGTGTCCACATTCTGCTGTATATATAGTGGATGAAGGGGTGTCCACATTCTGCTGTATATATAGTGTATGAAGGGGTGTCCTCATTCTGCTGTATATATAGAGTATGAAGGGGTGTCCTGTATATATAGTGTATGAAGGGGTGTCCTCATTCTGCTGTATATATAGTTGATGAAGGGGTGTCCTGTATATATAGTGGATGAAGGGGTGTCCACATACTGCTGTATATATAGTGTATGAAGGGGTGTCCTCATTCTGCTGTATATATAGTGTATGAAGGGGTGTCCTCATTCTGCTGTGTATATAGTGTATGAAGGGGTGTCCTGTATATATAGTGGATGAAGGGGTGTCCTGTATATATAGAGGTTGAAGGGGTGTCCTCATTCTGCTGTATATATAGTGTATGAAGGGGTGTCCTCATTCTGCTGTATATATAGTGTATGAAGGGGTGTCCACATTCTGCTGTATATATAGTGTATGAAGGGGTGTCCTCATTCTGCTGTATATATAGTGTATGAAGGGGTGTCCTCATGCTGCTGTATATATAGTGTATGAAGGGGTGTCCTGTATATATAGAGTATGAAGGGGTGTCCTCATTCTGCTGTATATATAGAGTATGAAGGGGTGTCCTGTATATATAGTGGATGAAGGGGTGTCCTCATTCTGCTGTATATATAGTGTATGAAGGGGTGTCCTCATTCTGCTGTATATATAGTGTATGAAGGGGTGTCCTCATGCTGCTGTATATATAGTGGATGAAGGGGTGTCCTGTATATATAGAGTATGAAGGGGTGTCCTCATGCTGCTGTATATATAGTGGATGAAGGGGTGTCCTGTATATATAGTGTATGAAGGGGTGTCCTGTATATATAGTGTATGAAGGGGTGTCCTGTATATATAGAGGATGAAGGGGTGTCCTCATGCTGCTGTATATATAGTGTATGAAGGAGTGTCCTCATGCTGCTGTATATATAGTGTATGAAGGGGTGTCCTGTATATATAGTGTATGAAGGGGTGTCCTCATGCTGCTGTATATATAGTGTATGAAGGAGTGTCCTCATGCTGCTGTATATATAGTGGATGAAGGGGTGTCCTGTATATATAGTGTATGAAGGGGTGTCCTCATGCTGCTGTATATATAGTGTATGAAGGAGTGTCCTCATGCTGCTGTATATATAGTGTATGAAGGGGTGTCCTGTATATATAGTGTATGAAGGGGTGTCCACATACTGCTGTATATATAGTGTATGAAGGGGTGTCCACATTCTGCTGTATATATAGTGTATGAAGGGGTGTCCTGTATATATAGTGTATGAAGGAGTGTCCACATTCTGCTGTATATATAGTGTATGAAGGGGTGTCCTGTATATATAGTGTATGAAGGGGTGTCCACATACTGCTGTATATATAGTGTATGAAGGGGTGTCCACATTCTGCTGTATATATAGTGTATGAAGGGGTGTCCTGTATATATAGTGTATGAAGGGGTGTCCTCATGCTGCTGTATATATAGTGTATGAAGGAGTGTCCTCATGCTGCTGTATATATAGTGGATGAAGGGGTGTCCTGTATATATAGTGTATGAAGGGGTGTCCTCATTCTGCTGTATATATAGTGTATGAAGGGGTGTCCACATTCTGCTGTATATATAGTGTATGAAGGGGTGTCCACATTCTGCTGTATATATAGTGGATGAAGGGGTGTCCTGTATATATAGTGGATGAAGGGGTGTCCTGTATATATAGTGTATGAAGGGGTGTCCACATTCTGCTGTATATATAGTGTATGAAGGGGTGTCCACATTCTGCTGTGTTCATCGCTCATTATATCCTTTTCACAAGCTACTTTCCTGATGAGATTTTTACCACAAAATGCTGGTGATGT
>NC_088231.1:23812863-23827863 GCF_036934945.1 Oncorhynchus masou masou
GGATCTGGTAACTAACAGTCTTTCTGTACGCCAGACTGAGTCTTTTAGACCAGATTGTTCCATTCCGCTTTACGTTACACTGTGATGTTATTAAACTGTGGATGTGGACCTGTCTGGGATTGTTCCATTCAGCCATTTAGCTGGCGAGGCCACGTCGGCCAACGACCAGCACAGGCAGCGTACGCCTCCCCCTGTCAATTATGCTGTTGTCCTCTAGGTGGAGCAGGGCTCTACCCGCTCTATGTAGAGCTGTCTCAGTATCTGCTGTGTGTGTATTATTGGTGGAGCAGGGCTCTACCCGCTCTATGTAGAGCTGTCTCAGTATCTGCTGTGTGTGTATTATTGGTGGAGCAGGGCTCTACCCGCTCTATGTAGAGCTGTCTCGGTATCTGCTGTGTGTGTATTCTAGGTGGAGCAGGGCTCTACCCTCTCTATGTAGAGCTGTCTCGGTATCTGCTGTGTGTGTATTCTAGGTGGAGCAGGGCTCTACCCGCTCTATGTAGAGCTGTCTCAGTATCTGCTGTGTGTGTATTCTAGGTGGAGCAGGGCTCTACCCGCTCTATGTAGAGCTGTCTCAGTATCTGCTGTGTGTGTATTCTAGGTGGAGCAGGGCTCTACCCGCTCTATGTAGAGCTGTCTCAGTATCTGCTGTGTGTGCATTCTAGGTGGAGCAGGGCTCTACCCGCTCTATGTAGAGCTGTCTCGGTTTCTGCTGTGTGTGTATTCTAGGTGGAGCAGGGCTCTACCCGCTCTATGTAGAGCTGTCTCAGTATCTGCTGTGTGTGCATTCTAGGTGGAGCAGGGCTCTACCCGCTCTATGTAGAGCTGTCTCAGTATCTGCTGTGTGTATTCTATATGAGGCTGGACTCTACCCGTGGGTGATGTCTCTGTGTAGAGAGCTGTCTCAGTATCTGCTGTGTGTGTATTCTCGGTGAGCCTGGACTCTACCCGCGGGTGATGTCTCTGTGTAGAGCGCTGTCTCAGTATTTGCTGTGTGTGTGTTCTAGGTGAGGCTGGACTCTACCCACGGGTGATGTCTCAGTATCTGCTGTGTGTGTATTCTAGGTGAGCCTGGACTCTACCCTTGGGTGATGTCTCAGTATCTGCTGTGTGTGTATTCTAGGTGAGGTAGGGCTCTACTTGCGGGTGATGTCTCAGTATCTACTGTGTGTGTATTCTAGGTGAGCCTGGACTCTACCCGCGGGTGATGTCTCTGTGTAGAGCGCTGTCTCAGTATCTGCTGTGCGTGGGTCAGCTTCCTTCCCCTCTGCAAATCCCTGAAGACAAACAACATCTCATCACCACCTTCACCACCATGGCTACCGAGGTAAGAAGCTTATAATCCCTGACCTCTAACCCTTGACCCTATCCCTGGCCAATGAGAAAATACTTGGAAGTGTTGTTTTTTTTTGTGTAAAACATGTTATATATTTTTTTAATTAATTTTAGGGAAACGTTTTAATGTATAAACCGCTATAACCAGATATAGAGAATGTAGAATAGATAATGGACCAGATATAGAGTAGATAATGGACCAGATATAGAGTATGTAGAAGAGATAATGGACCAGATATAGAGTATATAGAATAGATAATGGACCAAATATAGAGTACGTAGAAGAGATAATGGACCAGATATAGATTATGTAGAAGAGATAATGGAACAGATATAGAGTATATAGAAGAAATAATGGACCAAATATAGAGTATTTAGAAGATATAAAGGACCGGATATAGAGTATGTAGAAGAGATAATGGATCAGCTATAGAGTATGTAGAAGAGATAATGGACCAGATATAGAGTATGTGTAGAAGAGATAATGGACCAGATATAGAGTATGTGTAGAAGAGATAATGGACCAGAAATGTAGTATGTGTAGAAGAGATAATGGACCAGATAATAGAGTATGTAGAAGAGATAATGGACCATATATAGAGTATGTGTAGAAGAGATAATGGACCAGATATAGAGTATGTGTAGAAGAGATAATGGACCAGATATAAAGTATGTAGAAGAGATAATGGACCAGAAATAGAGTATGTAGAAGAGATAATGGACCAGCTATAGAGTATGTAGAAGAGATAATGGACCAGATATAGAGTATGTGTAGAAGAGATAATGGACCAGATATAAAGTATGTAGAAGAGATAATGGACCAGAAATAGAGTATGTAGAATAGATAATGGACCAGAAATAGAGTATGTAGAAGAGATAATGGACCAGATATAGAGTATGTAGAAGAGATAATGGACCAGGTATAGAGTATACAGAAGAGATAATGGACCGGATATAGAGTATTTAGAAGAGATAATGGACCAGGTATATGGTGTTTAGAAGAGATAATGGACTTTATGTATTCGGTAATAATATTATCTTTGAGAAATAAAAATCACCTAAATTAAAGTTGAGAACTGAAAGTTCCTCCCGAAACGGTGAATTTAGCGCTCTGGATTTGGTTGTTATGTTTGAGCTGAAGGACACATCATTCATGACAACCTGCACATCATCCATGACAACATGCACATCGGCCAGCCATGACAACATGCACATCGGTCACGACAACATGCACATCGGCCAGCCATGACAACATGCACATCGGCCATGACAACATGCACATCGGCCATGACAACATGCACATCGGCCATGACAACATGTACATCGGCCAGCCATGACAACATGTACATCGGCCATGACAACATGTACATCGGCCATGACAACATGCACATCAGCCATGACAACATGCGCATCGGCCATGACAACATGCGCATCGGCCATGACAACATGCGCATCGGCCATGACAACATGCGCATCGGCCATGACAACATGCGCATCGGCCATGACAACATGCGCATCGGCCATGACAACATGCGCATCGGCCATGACAACATGCGCATCGGCCATGACAACATGCGCATCGGCCATGACAACATGCGCATCGGCCATGACAACATGCGCATCGGCCATGACAACATGCGCATCGGCCATGACAACATGCGCATCGGCCATGACAACATGCGCATCGGCCATGACAACATGCGCATCGGCCATGACAACATGCGCATCGGCCAGCCATGACAACATGCACATCGGCCATGACAACATGCACATCGGCCATGACAACATGCACATCAGCCAGCCATGACAACATGCACATCAGCCATGACAACATGCACATCATCGACCAAAATTAGCTTTTATAACACCACCATTTTCTCTCATCTCCATGGAGACGTTTCTAGAATTGCAAATTCGCTTAAAACTTTGAACATTTCTCTACACCGCCAAAATGAGGGGGGCCTCACGCCCACCACCTAAGCCCCGTTTTGACCCAGAATAAACCCTGCTTCATGGTCTCTCTCTCCAGTTGGTGGTCTGGCGTGTTCTCCAGGACCGTGTTCCTCTGAGTGTTGACCTGCAGGGGGCTCTGTCCTGTCTGTGTCTGGCCCTGCAACAACCCTGTGTCTGGAACACACTGTCTACAGCCCCGTACAAAACACACACCTGCTCCGTCATACACTGTCTACGACTCCTCATCACTGCAGGTTAGTGTGTGTGAAGGAGAGAGGGAATGAACCTGGCCACAATTAGTGGATTTGCATGTGGTGTGACCGTGACTAAACCTTCATTATAAACGGGATGGTTTGAGCCCTGAATGCTGATTGGCTGACAGCCGTGGTATATCAGACCATATACAGTTTATAACAGCAATAAGACACATCAGGGGGTTTGTGGTATATTGCTAGTATACCACGGTTAAGGGCTGTATCCAGGCACTCCGCGTTGCGTCGTGCCGGGGCGGCAGGGTAGCCGAGTGGATAGAGCGTTGGACTCGTAACCGAAAGGTTGCAAGTTCAAACCCCCCGAGCTGACAAGGTACAAATCTGTCGTTCTGCCCCTTAACAGGCAGTTAACCCACTGTTCCTAGGCCGTCATTGAAAATAAGAATTTGTTCTTGCCTGGTTAAATAAAGGTTATAAAAAAAGAAGAGCCCTTAGCCGTGGTATATTGGCCATATACCACACCCCCTCTGGCCTTACTGCCTAAATGACTCCCAGGCTTTTCCTCTGCTGACAATGTTTTATTACACATCCACATAAAGTATTCAACTCTCCTCCCTTTACCTCTCTCCTCTCTCTCTCCTCTACCATTCCCCCCCTTTGCCTCTCTCTCTTATCTCCCTCCCTTTGCCTCTCTCTGTCCTCCCTCTCTCTCATCTCCTCTCCTTTCTCTCTCTCTCTTTCTCTCCTTTCCCTCCCTCTCTCTCTCTCTCTCTCTCTCTCTCTCTCTCGCTCCTCTCCCTCTCTCTCGCTCCTCTCCCTCTCCTCCTCTCCTCTCCCTCTCTCCCCCTCTTCCTCTCTCCTCTCTCCTCCTCTTCCTCTCTCCTCTCTCCTCTCCCTCTCCTCTCCTCTCCCTCTCCTCTCCCTCTCTCCTCTCCCTCTCTCTCCTCTCCCTCTCTCTCTCTCCTCTCCTCTCCCTGTCTCCTCTCCTCTCCCTGTCTCCTCTCCCCCCCCCTTTACCACTCCCTCCCTTTGCCTCCCTCTCTTTCCTCTCCCTCTCTCCTCTCCCTCCCTTTCCTTCTCTCTCTTTCCTCTCTTTACCTCTCTCTCCTCTCTCCTCTCCCCCCCTTTACCACTCCCTCCCTTTTTGCCTCCATCTCGCTCCTCTCCCTTTCCTTCTCTCTGTCTCTCTATCCCTCTCCTCTCTCCTCTCTCCTCTCCCTCTCTCTGTCTCTCTATCCCTCTCTCTCCTCTCTAGTGGCAGTAGGTCCCGGTGACCATCTGTTACATCCAGGGAGGAAGAGAACCACCGGGTCAGATGGTGATTCAGACCAGGTCCACTCTCCAAACACTGACAGTAAGTCATGTAGTTGTTGTTGTTGTTTCCATTATCATTCTAGTCCGTCACTCTCAGTGAGTTAGATCATGCTTCATCACTGTCAAATCTTCTGACTCGTGGCTACTAATACAGTCTGTTAGCTTGCTGTGTTTTAATGTGCATTAGATGGGTTAAATGTTATCTCTAATGTGTTATCTCTGTTATCTATAATGTGTTATCTCTAATGTGTTATCTCTAATGTGTTATCTCTAATGTGTTATATCTAATGTGCTATATCTGTGTTATATCTAATGTGTTATGTCTATAATGTGTTATCTCTAATGTGTTATCTCTAATGCATTATCTCTGTGTTATCTATAATATGTTATCTATAATGTGTTATTTCTGTGTTATCTATAATGTGTTATCTCTGTGTTATCTCTGTGCTATCTATAATGTGTTATCTCTGTGTTATCTCTAATGTGTTATCTCTGTGTTATCTATAATGTGTTATCTCTGTGTTGTCTATAATGTGTTATCTCTGTGTTACCTATAATGTGTTATCTCTAATGTGTTATCTCTGTGTTATCTCTAATGTGTTATCTCTGTGTTACCTATAATGTGTTATCTCTGTGTTATCTCTGTGTTATCTATACTGTGTTATCTCTAATGTGTGTGTGTGTGTGTGTTCCAGACGTGTGTGAGCGACGGTCATGTGAGATCATGGCTGAGCTGGTGGAAGGTCTCCAGAGCGTTCTGTCTCTGGGTCACCATAGAAACAGCGGAATCCCAGCCTTCCTCACGCCGATGCTCCGAAACATCATCATCAGTCTGTCCAGACTACCGCTGGTCAACAGTTACACTAGAGTCCCCCCCCTGGTCAGTCACTGGTCAACAGTTACACTAGAGTCCCCCCCCTGGTCAGTCACTGGTCAACAGTTACACTAGAGTCCCCCCCCTGGTCAGTCACTGGTCAACAGCTACACTAGAGTCCTCCCCCTGGTCAGTCACTGGTCAACAGCTACACTAGAGTCCCCCCCTGGTCAGTCACTGGTCAACAGTTACACTAGAGTCCCCCCTGGTCAGTCACTGGTCAACAGTTACACTAGAGTCCCCCCTGGTCAGTCACTGGTCAACAGTTACACTAGAGTCCCCCCTGGTCAGTCACTAGTCAACAGTTACACTAGAGTCCCCCCTGGTCAGTCACTGGTCAACAGTTACACTAGAGTCCCCCCTGGTCAGTCACTGGTCAACAGTTACACTAGAGTCCCCCCTGGTCAGTCACTGGTCAACAGCTACACTAGAGTCCCCCCTGGTCAGTCACTGGTCAACAGTTACACTAGAGTCCCCCCTGGTCAGTCACTGGTCAACAGCTACACTAGAGTCCCCCCTGGTCAGTCACTGGTCAACAGTTACACTAGAGTCCCCCCTGGTCAGTCACTGGTCAACAGCTACACTAGAGTCCCCCCTGGTCAGTCACTGGTCAACAGCTACACTAGAGCCCCCTGGTCAGTCACTGGTCAACAGCTACACTAGAGTCCCCCCCCCTGGTCAGTCACTGGTCAACAGCTACACTAGAGCCCCCCTGGTCAGTCACTGGTCAACAGCTACACTAGAGTCCCCCCTGGTCAGTCACTGGTCAACAGCTACACTAGAGTCCCCCCTGGTCAGTCACTGGTCAACAGTTACACTAGAGTCCCCCCTGGTCAGTCACTGGTCAACAGTTACACTAGAGTCCCCCCTGGTCAGTCACTGGTCAACAGTTACACTAGAGTCCCCCCTGGTCAGTCACTGGTCAACAGCTACACTAGAGTCCCCCCTGGTCAGTCACTGGTCAACAGTTACACTAGAGTCCCCCCTGGTCAGTCACTGGTCAACAGTTACACTAGAGTCCCCCCTGGTCAGTCACTGGTCAACAGTTACACTAGAGTCCCCCTGGTCAGTCACTGGTCAACAGTTACACTAGAGTCCCCCCTGGTCAGTCACTGGTCAACAGCTACACTAGAGTCCCCCCCGGTCAGTCACTGGTCAACAGCTACACTAGAGTCCCCCCTGGTCAGTCACTGGTCAACAGTTACACTAGAGTCCCCCCTTGGTCAGTCACTGGTCAACAGTTACACTAGAGTCCCCCTGGTCAGTCACTGGTCAAGTTACACTAGAGTCCCCCCTGGTCAGTCACTGGTCAACAGCTACACTAGAGTCCCCCCCCCCCTGGTCAGTCACTGGTCAACAGCTACACTAGAGCCCCCCCTGGTCAGTCACTGGTCAACAGTTACACTAGAGTCCCCCCCCTAGTCAGTCACTGGTCAACAGCTACACTAGAGTCCCCCTCTGGTCAGTCACTGTTCAACAGTTACACTAGAGTCCCCCCTGGTCAGTCACTGGTCAACAGTTACACTAGAGTCCCCCCTGGTCAGTCACTGGTCAACAGCTACACTAGAGTCCCCCCTGGTCAGTCACTGGTCAACAGCTACACTAGAGTCCCCCCCTAGTCAGTCACTGGTCAACAGCTACACTAGAGTCCCCCCTGGTCAGTCACTGGTCAACAGCTACACTAGAGTCCCCCCCCTGGTCAGTCACTGGTCAACAGCTACACTAGAGTCCCCCCCTGGTCAGTCACTGGTCAACAGCTACACTAGAGTCCCCCCTGGTCAGTCACTGGTCAATAGTTACACTAGAGTCCCCCCTGGTCAGTCACTGGTCAACAGCTACACTAGAGTCCCCCCTGGTCAGTCACTGGTCAACAGTTACACTAGAGTCCCCCCTGGTCAGTCACTGGTCAACAGCTACACTAGAGTCCCCCCCGGTCAGTCACTGGTCAACAGCTACACTAGAGTCCCCCCTGGTCAGTCACTGGTCAACAGTTACACTAGAGTCCCCCCTTGGTCAGTCACTGGTCAACAGTTACACTAGAGTCCCCCCTGGTCAGTCACTGGTCAAGTTACACTAGAGTCCCCCTGGTCAGTCACTGGTCAACAGCTACACTAGAGTCCCCCCCCCTGGTCAGTCACTGGTCAACAGCTACACTAGAGCCCCCCCCTGGTCAGTCACTGGTCAACAGTTACACTAGAGTCCCCCCCTAGTCAGTCACTGGTCAACAGCTACACTAGAGTCCCCCTCTGGTCAGTCACTGTTCAACAGTTACACTAGAGTCCCCCCTGGTCAGTCACTGGTCAACAGTTACACTAGAGTCCCCCCTGGTCAGTCACTGGTCAACAGCTACACTAGAGTCCCCCCCCTGGTCAGTCACTGGTCAACAGCTACACTAGAGTCCCCCCCCCTAGTCAGTCACTGGTCAACAGCTACACTAGAGTCCCCCCCCCTGGTCAGTCACTGGTCAACAGCTACACTAGAGTCCCCCCTGGTCAGTCACTGGTCAACAGCTACACTAGAGTCCCCCCGGTCAGTCACTGGTCAACAGCTACACTAGAGTCCCCCCCTGGTCAGTCACTGGTCAACAGTTACACTAGAGTCCCCCCTGGTCAGTCACTGGTCAACAGCTACACTAGAGTCCCCCCTGGTCAGTCACTGGTCAACAGTTACACTAGAGTCCCCCCTGGTCAGTCACTGGTCAACAGCTACACTAGAGACCCCCTGGTCAGTCACTGGTCAACAGTTACACTAGAGTCCCCCCCGGTCAGTCACTGGTCAACAGCTACACTAGAGTCCCCCCCTGGTCAGTCACTGGTCAACAGTTACACTAGAGTCCCCCCTGGTCAGTCACTGGTCAACAGCTACACTAGAGTCCCCCCTGGTCAGTCACTGGTCAACAGTTACACTAGAGTCCCCCCTGGTCAGTCACTGGTCAACAGCTACACTAGAGTCCCCCCCGGTCAGTCACTGGTCAACAGTTACACTAGAGTCCCCCCTGGTCAGTCACTGGTCAAGTTACACTAGAGTCCCCCCTGGTCAGTCACTGGTCAACAGCTACACTAGAGTCCCCCCCCTGGTCAGTCACTGGTCAACAGCTACACTAGAGCCCCCCTGGTCAGTCACTGGTCAACAGTTACACTAGAGTCCCCCCTAGTCAGTCACTGGTCAACAGCTACACTAGAGTCCCCCTCTGGTCAGTCACTGTTCAACAGTTACACTAGAGTCCCCCCTGGTCAGTCACTGGTCAACAGTTACACTAGAGTCCCCCCTGGTCAGTCACTGGTCAACAGCTACACTAGAGTCCCCCCCTGGTCAGTCACTGGTCAACAGCTACACTAGAGTCCCCCTAGTCAGTCACTGGTCAACAGCTACACTAGAGTCCCCCCCTGGTCAGTCACTGGTCAACAGCTACACTAGAGTCCCCCCCTGGTCAGTCACTGGTCAACAGCTACACTAGAGTCCCCCCTGGTCAGTCACTGGTCAACAGCTACACTAGAGTCCCCCCTGGTCAGTCACTGGTCAACAGTTACACTAGAGTCCCCCCTGGTCAGTCACTGGTCAACAGCTACACTAGAGTCCCCCCTGGTCAGTCACTGGTCAACAGTTACACTAGAGTCCCCCCTGGTCAGTCACTGGTCAACAGCTACACTAGAGACCCCCCTGGTCAGTCACTGGTCAACAGTTACACTAGAGTCCCCCCCTGGTCAGTCACTGGTCAACAGCTACACTAGAGTCCCCCCTGGTCAGTCACTGGTCAACAGTTACACTAGAGTCCCCCCTGGTCAGTCACTGGTCAACAGCTACACTAGAGTCCCCCCTGGTCAGTCACTGGTCAACAGCTACACTAGAGTCCCCCCTGGTCAGTCACTGGTCAACAGCTACACTAGAGTCCCCCTGGTCAGTCACTGGTCAACAGCTACACTAGAGTCCCCCTGGTCAGTCACTGGTCAACAGTTACACTAGAGTCCCCCCTGGTCAGTCACTGGTCAACAGCTACACTAGAGTCCCCCCTGGTCAGTCACTGGTCAACAGCTACACTAGTGTCCCCCCGGTTAGCCACTGGTCAACAGCTACACTAGAGTCGCCCCCCCGGTCAGTCACTGGTCAACAGCTACACTAGAGTCCCCCCCTGGTCAGTCACTGGTCAACAGTTACACTAGAGTCCCCCCTGGTCAGTCACTGGTCAACAGCTACACTAGAGTCCCCCCTGGTCAGTCACTGGTCAACAGTTACACTAGAGTCCCCCCTGGTCAGTCACTGGTCAACAGCTACACTAGAGACCCCCCTGGTCAGTCACTGGTCAACAGTTACACTAGAGTCCCCCCTGGTCAGTCACTGGTCAACAGCTACACTAGAGTCCCCCCTGGTCAGTCACTGGTCAACAGTTACACTAGAGTCCCCCCTGGTCAGTCACTGGTCAACAGCTACACTAGAGTCCCCCCTGGTCAGTCACTGGTCAACAGCTACACTAGAGTCCCCCCCTGGTCAGTCACTGGTCAACAGCTACACTAGAGTCCCCCCTGGTCAGTCACTGGTCAACAGCTACACTAGAGTCCCCCTGGTCAGTCACTGGTCAACAGTTACACTAGAGTCCCCCCTGGTCAGTCACTGGTCAACAGCTACACTAGAGTCCCCCCTGGTCAGTCACTGGTCAACAGCTACACTAGTGTCCCCCCGGTTAGCCACTGGTCAACAGCTACACTAGAGTCGCCCCCCCCCGTCAGTCACTGGTCAACAGCTACACTAGAGTCCCCCCCTGGTCAGTCACTGGTCAACAGCTACACTAGAGTGTGGGCTGGTCTGTGTGTCACCTCTAGGTGTGGAAGCTGGGCTGGTCCCCTGTAACGTGTCTGTGTGTCACCTCTAGGTGTGGAAGCTGGGCTGGTCCCCTGTAACGTGTCTGTGTGTCACCTCTAGGTGTGGAAGCTGGGCTGGTCTGTGTGTCACCTCTAGGTGTGGAAGCTGGGCTGGTCCCTTGTAACGTGTCTGTGTGTCACCTCTAGGTGTGGAAGCTGGGCTGGTCCCCTGTAAGGTGTCTGTGTGTCACCTCTAGGTGTGGAAGCTGGGCTGGTCCCCTGTAACGTGTCTGTGTGTCACCTCTAGGTGTGGAAGCTGGGCTGGTCCCCTGTAACGTGTCTGTGTGTCACCTCTAGGTGTGGAAGCTGGGCTGGTCCCCTGTAACGTGTCTGTGTGTCATCTCTAGGTGTGGAAGCTGGGCTGGTCCCCTGTAACGTGTCTGTGTGTCACCTCTAGGTGTGGAAGCTGGGCTGGTCCCCTGTAACGTGTCTGTGTGTCACCTCTAGGTGTGGAAGCTGGGCTGGTCCCCTGTAACGTGTCTGTGTGTCACCTCTAGGTGTGGAAGCTGGGCTGGTCCCCTGTAACGTGTCTGTGTGTCACCTCTAGGTGTGGAAGCTGGGCTGGTCTGTGTGTCACCTCTAGGTGTGGAAGCTGGGCTGGTCCCCTGTAACGTGTCTGTGTGTCACCTCTAGGTGTGGAAGCTGGGCTGGTCCCCTGTAGCGTGTCTGTGTGTCACCTCTAGGTGTGGAAGCTGGGCTGGTCCCCTGTAACGTGTCTGTGTGTCACCTCTAGGTGTGGAAGCTGGGCTGGTCCTCTGTAACGTGTCTGTGTGTCACCTCTAGGTGTGGAAGCTGGGCTGGTCCCCTGTAACGTGTCTGTGTGTCACCTCTAGGTGTGGAAGCTGGACTGGTCCCCTGTATCGTGTCTGTGTGTCACCTCTAGGTGTGGAAGCTGGGCTGGTCTGTGTGTCACCTCTAGGTGTGGAAGCTGGACTGGTCCCCTGTATCGTGTCTGTGTGTCACCTCTAGGTGTGGAAGCTGGGCTGGTCTGTGTGTAACCTCTAGGTGTGGAAGCTGGGCTGGTCCCCTGTAACGTGTCTGTGTGTCACCTCTAGGTGTGGAAGCTGGGCTGGTCCCCTGTAACGTGTCTGTGTCACCTCTAGGTGTGGAAGCTGGGCTGGTCCCCTGTAACGTTTCTGTGTGTCACCTCTAGGTGTGGAAGCTGGGCTGGTCCCCTGTAACGTGTCTGTGTGTCACCTCTAGGTGTGGAAGCTGGGCTGGTCTGTGTGTAACCTCTAGGTATGGAAGCTGGGCTGGTCTGTGTGTAACCTCTAGGTGTGGAAGCTGGGCTGGTCCCCTGTAACGTGTCTGTGTGTCACCTCTAGGTGTGGAAGCTGGGCTGGTCTGTGTGTCACCTCTAGGTGTGGAAGCTGGGCTGGTCCCCTGTAACGTGTCTGTGTGTAACCTCTAGGTGTGGAAGCTGGGCTGGTCCCCTGTAACGTGTCTGTGTGTCACCTCTAGGTGTGGAAGCTGGGCTGGTCTGTGTGTCACCTCTAGGTGTGGAAGCTGGGCTGGTCCCCTGTAACGTGTCTGTGTGTCACCTCTAGGTGTGGAAGCTGGGCTGGTCCCCTGTAACGTGTCTGTGTGTCACCTCTAGGTGTGGAAGCTGGGCTGGTCCCCTGTAACGTGTCTGTGTGTCACCTCTAGGTGTGGAAGCTGGGCTGGTCTGTGTGTAACCTCTAGGTGTGGAAGCTGGGCTGGTCCCCTGTAGCGTGTCTGTGTGTCACCTCTAGTTGTGGAAGCTGGGCTGGTCCCCTGTAACGTGTCTGTGTGTCACCTCTAGGTGTGGAAGCTGGGCTGGTCTGTGTGTAACCTCTAGGTGTGGAAGCTGGGCTGGTCCCCTGTAGCGTGTCTGTGTGTCACCTCTAGGTGTGGAAGCTGGGCTGGTCCCCTGTAACGTGTCTGTGTGTCACCTCTAGTTGTGGAAGCTGGGCTGGTCCCCTGTAACGTGTCTGTGTGTCACCTCTAGGTGTGGAAGCTGGGCTGGTCTGTGTGTAACCTCTAGGTGTGGAAGCTGGGCTGGTCCCCTGTAGCGTGTCTGTGTGTCACCTCTAGGTGTGGAAGCTGGGCTGGTCCCCTGTAACGTGTCTGTGTGTCACCTCTAGGTGTGGAAGCTGGGCTGGTCCCCTGTAACGTGTCTGTGTGTCACCTCTAGGTGTGGAAGCTGGGCTGGTCTGTGTGTAACCTCTAGGTGTGGAAGCTGGGCTGGTCCCCTGTAGCGTGTCTGTGTGTCACCTCTAGGTGTGGAAGCTGGGCTGGTCCCCTGTAACGTGTCTGTGTGTCACCTCTAGGTGTGGAAGCTGGGCTGGTCTGTGTGTCACCTCTAGGTGTGGAAGCTGGGCTGGTCCCCTGTAACGTGTCTGTGTGTCACCTCTAGGTGTGGAAGCTGGGCTGGTCTGTGTGTCACCTCTAGGTGTGGAAGCTGGGCTGGTCCCCTGTAGCGTGTCTGTGTGTCACCTCTAGGTGTGGAAGCTGGGCTGGTCTGTGTGTAACCTCTAGGTGTGGAAGCTGGGCTGGTCCCCTGTAGCGTGTCTGTGTGTCACCTCTAGGTGTGGAAGCTGGGCTGGTCCCCTGTAACGTGTCTGTGTGTCACCTCTAGGTGTGGAAGCTGGTCTGGTCCCCTGTAGCGTGTCTGTGTGTCACCTCTAGGTGTGGAAGCTGGGCTGGTCTGTGTGTAACCTCTAGGTGTGGAAGCTGGGCTGGTCCCCTGTAACGTGTCTGTGTGTCACCTCTAGGTGTGGAAGCTGGGCTGGTCCCCTGTAACGTGTCTGTGTGTCACCTCTAGGTGTGGAAGCTGGACTGGTCCCCTGTAACGTGTCTGTGTGTCACCTCTAGGTGTGGAAGCTGGGCTGGTCTGTGTGTAACCTCTAGGTGTGGAAGCTGGGCTGGTCCCCTGTAACGTGTCTGTGTGTCACCTCTAGGTGTGGAAGCTGGTCTGGTCCCCTGTAACGTGTCTGTGTGTCACCTCTAGGTGTGGAAGCTGGGCTGGTCTGTGTGTCACCTCTAGGTGTGGAAGCTGGGCTGGTCCCCTGTAACGTGTCTGTGTGTATCCTCTAGGTGTGGAAGCTGGGCTGGTCCCCTGTAACGTGTCTGTGTGTCACCTCTAGGTGTGGAAGCTGGGCTGGTCCCCTGTAACGTGTCTGTGTGTCACCTCTAGGTGTGGAAGCTGGGCTGGTCCCCTGTAACGTGTCTGTGTGTCACCTCTAGGTGTGGAAGCTGGGCTGGTCCCCTCGGCCGGGGGGGGAGTTCGGCACCACCCTTCCTGAGATCCCTGTGGAGTTCCTGCAGGAGAAGGACGTGTTCAGGGAGTTTCTCTATCGCATCAACACACTGGGTGAGAGGTCCAAGTGTTATAACCTGCTATGTCATTGTTATAGAGGTCTATTCCATATCGACTGATCCTTTAGGTGGTTATAACCTGCTATGTCATTGTTATAGAGGTCTATTCCACATAGACTGATCCTTTAGGTGGTTATAACCTGCTATGTCATTGTTATAGAGGTCTATTCCACATAGACTGTTAGACTGATCCTTTCGGTGGTTATAACCTGCTATGTCATTGTTATAGAGGTCTATTCCACATAGACTGTTAGACTGATCCTTTAGGTGTTTATAACCTGCTATGTCGTTGTTATAGAGGTCTATTCCATATAGACTGATCCTTTAGGTGGTTATAACCTGCTATGTCATTGTTATAGAGGCCTATTCCACATAGACTGTTAGACTGATCCTTTAGGTGTTTAAACCTGCTATGTCATTGTTATAGAGGTCTATTCCATATAGACTGATCCTTTAGGTGGTTATAACCTGCTATGTCATTGTTATAGAGGCCTATTCCACATAGACTGTTAGACTGATCCTTTAGGTGGTTATAACCTGCTATGTCGTTGTTATAGAGGTCTATTCCACATAGACTGATCCTTTAGGTGGTTATAACCTGCTATGTCATTGTTATAGAGGTCTATTCCACATAGACTGTTAGACTGATCCTTTCGGTGGTTATAACCTGCTATGTCATTGTTATAGAGGTCTATTCCACATAGACTGATCCTTTAGGTGGTTATAACATGCTATGTCATTGTTATAGAGGCCTATTCCACATCTACAGTCGACTGTTAGCAGGTTATAACCACCTAAAGGATCAGTCTAACAGTCAATGTGGAATAGACCTCTATAACAATGACATAGCAGGTTATAACCACCTAAAGGATCAGTCTAACAGTCTATGTGGAATAGACCTCTAGAGCGTCTGCTAAATGACTTAAATGTAAATGTAAATGTATGTCATTGTTATAGAGGTCTATTCCACATAGACTGATCCTTTAGGTGGTTATGACCTGCTATGTCATTGTTATAGAGGCCTATTCAACATAGACTGTTAGACTGATCCTTTAGGTGGTTATAACCTGCTATGTCATTGTTATAGAGGCCTATTCCACATAGACTGTTAGACTGA
>NC_088231.1:23837863-23855363 GCF_036934945.1 Oncorhynchus masou masou
ACAGGCCATAGCACAGTGAGTAACACACAGACAGACTACATACTGAGTAACCTACAGGCCATAGCACAGTGAGTAACACACAGACAGACACACACAGACAGACTACATACTGGGTAACCTACAGGCCATAGCACAGTGAGTAACACACAGACAGACACACACAGACAGACTACATACTGAGTAACCTACAGGCCATAGCACAGTGAGTAACACACTGACAGACTACATACTGAGTAACCTACGGGCCATAGCACAGTGAGTAACACACAGACAGACTACACACTGAGTAACCTACGGGCCATAGCACAGTGAGTAGCACACAGACAGACTACACACTGAGTAACCTACAGGCCATAGCACAGTGAGTAACACACAGACAGACTACACACACACAGACTACATACTGAGTAACCTACGGGCCATAGCACAGTGAGTAGCACACAGACAGACTACACACTGAGTAACCTACAGGCAATAGCACAGTGAGTAGCACACAGACAGACACACACAGACAGACACACACAGACAGACTACATACTGAGTAACCTACGGGCCATAGCACAGTGAGTAACACACAGACAGACACACACAGAGTAACCTACAGGCCATAGCACAGTGAGTAACACACAGACAGACACACACAGACAGACTACATCATGAGTAACCTACAGGCCATAGCACAGTGAGTAACACACAGACAGACACACACAGACAGACTACATCATGAGTAACCTACAGGCCATAGCACAGTGAGTAACACACAGACAGACACACACAGACAGACTACATCATGAGTAACCTACAGGCCATAGCACAGTGAGTAACACACAGACAGACACACACAGACAGACTACATCATGAGTAACCTACAGGCCATAGCACAGTGAGTAACACACAGACAGACTACATACTGAGTAACCTACAGGCCATAGCACAGTGAGTAACACACAGACAGACTACACACTGAGTAACCTACGGGCCATAGCACAGTGAGTAACACACAGACAGACTACATACTGAGTAACCTACGGGCCATAGCACAGTGAGTAACACACAGACAGACTACACACTGAGTAACCTACGGGCCATAGCACAGTGAGTAACACACAGACAGACTACATACTGGGTAACCTACGGGCCATAGCACAGTGAGTAACACACAGACAGACACACACAGACAGACTACATACTGAGTAACCTACGGGCCATAGCACAGTGAGTAACACACAGCCAGACTACACACTGAGTAACCTACAGGACATAGCACAGTGAGTAACACACAGACAGACACACACAGACATACTACATACTGAGTAACCTACAGGCCATAGCACAGTGAGTAACACACAGACAGACACACACAGACAGACTACACACTGAGTAACCTACAGGCCATAGCACAGTGAGTAACACACAGACAGACTACACACTGAGTAACCTACAGGCCATAGCACAGTGAGTAACACACAGACAGACTACATACTGAGTAACCTACGGGCCATAGCACAGTGAGTAACACACAGACAGACTACATACTGAGTAACCTACAGGCCATAGCACAGTGAGTAACACACAGACAGACTACATACTGAGTAACCTACAGGCCATAGCACAGTGAGTAACACACAGACAGACACACACAGACAGACTACATACTGAGTAACCTACGGGCCATAGCACAGTGAGTAACACACAGACAGACTACATACTGGGTAACCTACAGGCCATAGCACAGTGAGTAACACACAGACAGACTACACACTGAGTAACCTACGGGCCATAGCACAGTGAGTAACACACAGACAGACTACATACTGAGTAACCTACGGGCCATAGCACAGTGAGTAACACACAGACAGACTACACACTGAGTAACCTACGGGCCATAGCACAGTGAGTAACACACAGACAGACTACACACTGAGTAACCTACAGGCCATAGCACAGTGAGTAACACACAGACAGACTACATACTGAGTAACCTACGGGCCATAGCACAGTGAGTAACACACAGACAGACTACATACTGAGTAACCTACAGGCCATAGCACAGTGAGTAACACACAGACAGACTACACACTGAGTAACCTACGGGCCATAGCACAGTGAGTAACACACAGACAGACACACACAGACAGACACATAGTGAGTAACACACAGACAGACTACATACTGAGTAACCTACGGGCCATAGCACAGTGAGTAACACACAGACAGACTACACACTGAGTAACCTACGGGCCATAGCACAGTGAGTAACACACAGACAGACACACACAGACAGACTACACACTGAGTAACCTACGGGCCATAGCACAGTGAGTAACACACAGACAGACGAGTAACCTACAGGCCATAGCACAGTGAGTAACACACAGACAGACTACATACTGAGTAACCTACAGGCCATAGCACAGTGAGTAACACACAGACAGACACACACAGACAGACTACATACTGAGTAACCTACAGGCCATAGCACAGTGAGTAACACACAGACAGACTACATACTGAGTAACCTACAGGCCATAGCACAGTGAGTAACACACAGACAGACACACACAGACAGACTACATACTGAGTAACCTACGGGCCATAGCACAGTGAGTAACACACAGACAGACTACATACTGGGTAACCTACAGGCCATAGCACAGTGAGTAACACACAGACAGACTACACACTGAGTAACCTACGGGCCATAGCACAGTGAGTAACACACAGACAGACTACATACTGAGTAACCTACAGGCCATAGCACAGTGAGTAACACACAGACAGACACACACAGACAGACTACATACTGAGTAACCTACGGGCCATAGCACAGTGAGTAACACACAGACAGACTACATACTGGGTAACCTACAGGCCATAGCACAGTGAGTAACACACAGACAGACTACACACTGAGTAACCTACGGGCCATAGCACAGTGAGTAACACACAGACAGACTACATACTGAGTAACCTACAGGCCATAGCACAGTGAGTAACACACAGACAGACACACACAGACAGACTACATACTGAGTAACCTACGGGCCATAGCACAGTGAGTAACACACAGACAGACTACATACTGGGTAACCTACAGGCCATAGCACAGTGAGTAACACACAGACAGACTACACACTGAGTAACCTACGGGCCATAGCACAGTGAGTAACACACAGACAGACTACATACTGAGTAACCTACAGGCCATAGCACAGTGAGTAACACACAGACAGACACACACAGACAGACTACATACTGAGTAACCTACGGGCCATAGCACAGTGAGTAACACACAGACAGACTACATACTGAGTAACCTACAGGCCATAGCACAGTGAGTAGCACACAGACAGACTACACACTGAGTAACCTACAGGCCATAGCACAGTGAGTAACACACAGACAGACTACATACTGAGTAACCTACGGGCCATAGCACAGTGAGTAACACACAGACAGACACACACAGACAGACTACACACTGAGTAACCTACAGGCCATAGCACAGTGAGTAACACACAGACAGACTACATACTGAGTAACCTACGGGCCATAGCACAGTGAGTAACACACAGACAGACTACATACTGAGTAACCTACAGGCCATAGCACAGTGAGTAACACACAGACAGACACACACAGACAGACTACATACTGAGTAACCTACAGGCCATAGCACAGTGAGTAACACACAGACAGACTACATACTGAGTAACCTACAGGCCATAGCACAGTGAGTAGCACACAGACAGACTACACACTGAGTAACCTACAGGCCATAGCACAGTGAGTAACACACAGACAGACTACATACTGAGTAACCTACGGGCCATAGCACAGTGAGTAACACACAGACAGACTACATACTGAGTAACCTACAGGCCATAGCACAGTGAGTAACACACAGACAGACTACATACTGAGTAACCTACAGGCCATAGCACAGTGAGTAACACACAGACAGACTACATACTGAGTAACCTACAGGCCATAGCACAGTGAGTAACACACAGACAGACTACATACTGAGTAACCTACGGGCCATAGCACAGTGAGTAACACACAGACAGACTACATACTGAGTAACCTACAGGCCATAGCACAGTGAGTAACACACAGACAGACTACATACTGAGTAACCTACGGGCCATAGCACAGTGAGTAACACACAGACAGACACACACAGACAGACTACACACTGAGTAACCTACAGGCCATAGCACAGTGAGTAACACACAGACAGACTACACACTGAGTAACCTACGGGCCATAGCACAGTGAGTAACACACAGACAGACTACATACTGAGTAACCTACGGGCCATAGCACAGTGAGTAACACACAGACAGACTACACACTGAGTAACCTACGGGCCATAGCACAGTGAGTAACACACAGACAGACTACACACTGAGTAACCTACACAGGCCATAGCACAGTGAGTAACACACAGGCAGACTACATACTGAGTAACCTACGGGCCATAGCACAGTGAGTAACACACAGGCAGACTACATACTGAGTAACCTACAGGCCATAGCACAGTGAGTAACACACAGGCAGACACACACAGACAGACACACACAGACAGACTACATACTGAGTAACCTACAGGCCATAGCACAGTGAGTAACACACAGACAGACTACATACTGAGTAACCTACAGGCCATAGCACAGTGAGTAACACACAGACAGACTACACACTGAGTAACCTACGGGCCATAGCACAGTGAGTAACACACAGACAGACTACACACTGAGTAACCTACACAGGCCATAGCACAGTGAGTAACACACAGGCAGACTACATACTGAGTAACCTACGGGCCATAGCACAGTGAGTAACACACAGGCAGACTACATACTGAGTAACCTACGGGCCATAGCACAGTGAGTAACACACAGACAGACTACACACTGAGTAACCTACGGGCCATAGCACAGTGAGTAACACACAGACAGACTACATACTGAGTAACCTACGGGCCATAGCACAGTGAGTAACACACAGACAGACTACATACTGAGTAACCTACGGGCCATAGCACAGTGAGTAACACACAGACAGACTACATACTGAGTAACCTACAGGCCATAGCACAGTGAGTAACACACAGACAGACACACACAGACAGACTACATACTGAGTAACCTACGGGCCGTAGCACAGTGAGTAACACACAGACAGACACACACAGACAGACTACACACTGAGTAACCTACAGGCCATAGCACAGTGAGTAACACACAGACAGACTACATACTGAGTAACCTACGGGCCATAGCACAGTGAGTAACACACAGACAGACTACATACTGAGTAACCTACGGGCCATAGCACAGTGAGTAACACACAGACAGACTACATACTGGGTAACCTACGGGCCATAGCACAGTGAGTAACACACAGACAGACACACCCAGACAGACACACACAGACAGACTACATACTGGGTAACCTACGGGCCATAGCACAGTGAGTAACACACAGACAGACTACACACTGAGTAACCTACGGGCCATAGCACAGTGAGTAACACACAGACAGACTACACACTGAGTAACCTACGGGCCATAGCACAGTGAGTAACACACAGACAGACTACACACTGAGTAACCTACAGGCCATAGCACAGTGAGTAACACACAGACAGACTACATACTGAGTAACCTACGGGCCATAGCACAGTGAGTAACACACAGACAGACTACACACTGAGTAACCTACGGGCCATAGCACAGTGAGTAACACACAGACAGACTACATACTGGGTAACCTACGGGCCATAGCACAGTGAGTAACACACAGACAGACTACACACTGAGTAACCTACAGGCCATAGCACAGTGAGTAACACACAGACAGACTACATACTGAGTAACCTACGGGCCATAGCACAGTGAGTAACACACAGACAGACTACATACTGGGTAACCTACGGGCCATAGCACAGTGAGTAACACACAGACAGACACACACTGAGTAACCTACAGGCCATAGCACAGTGAGTAACACACAGACAGACTACATCCTGAGTAACCTACGGGCCATAGCACAGTGAGTAACACACAGACAGACACACACTGAGTAACCTACGGGCCATAGCACAGTGAGTAACACACAGGCAGACTACATACTGGGTAACCTACGGGCCATAGCACAGTGAGTAACACACAGACAGACTACACACTGAGTAACCTACGGGCCATAGCACAGTGAGTAACACACAGACAGACACACACAGACAGACTACATACTGAGTAACCTACAGGCCATAGCACAGTGAGTAACACACAGACAGACTACACACTGAGTAACCTACGGGCCATAGCACAGTGAGTAACACACAGACAGACTACACACTGAGTAACCTACGGGCCATAGCACAGTGAGTAACCCACAGACAGACTACATACTGAGTAACCTACGGGCCATAGCACAGTGAGTAACACACAGACAGACTACATACTGAGTAACCTACGGGCCATAGCACAGTGAGTAACACACAGGCAGACTACATACTGAGTAACCTACGGGCCATAGCACAGTGAGTAACACACAGACAGACACACACAGACAGACTACATACTGAGTAACCTACGGGCCATAGCACAGTGAGTAACACACAGACAGACTACATACTGAGTAACCTACGGGCCATAGCACAGTGAGTAACACACAGGCAGACTACATACTGAGTAACCTACGGGCCATAGCACAGTGAGTAACACACAGACAGACTACATACTGAGTAACCTACGGGCCATAGCACAGTGAGTAACACACAGGCAGACTACACACTGAGTAACCTACAGGCCATAGCACAGTGAGTAACACAGAGACAGACTACATACTGAGTAACCTACAGGCCATAGCACAGTGAGTAACACACAGACAGACTACACACTGAGTAACCTACAGGCCATAGCACAGTGAGTAACACACAGACAGACTACACACTGAGTAACCTACGGGCCATAGCACAGTGAGTAACACACAGACAGACACACACAGACAGACTACACACTGAGTAACCTACGGGCCATAGCACAGTGAGTAACACACAGACAGACTACACACTGAGTAACCTACGGGCCATAGCACAGTGAGTAACACACAGACAGACTACACACACACAGACTACATACTGAGTAACCTACAGGCCATAGCACAGTGAGTAACACACAGACAGACTACACACACACAGACTACATACTGAGTAACCTACAGGCCATAGCACAGTGAGTAACACACAGACAGACTACACACTGAGTAACCTACAGGCCATAGCACAGTGAGTAACACACAGACAGACACACACAGACAGACTACATACTGAGTAACCTACAGGCCATAGCACAGTGAGTAACACACAGACAGACTACACACACACAGACTACATACTGAGTAACCTACAGGCCATAGCACAGTGAGTAACACACAGACAGACTACATACTGGGTAACCTACGGGCCATAGCACAGTGAGTAACACACAGACAGACTACATACTGGGTAACCTACAGGCCATAGCACAGTGAGTAACACACAGACAGACACACACAGACAGACTACATACTGGGTAACCTACGGGCCATAGCACAGTGAGTAACACACAGACAGACACACACAGATAGACTACATACTGAGTAACCTACGGGCCATAGCACAGTGAGTAACACACAGACAGACTACATACTGAGTAACCTACAGGCCATAGCACAGTGAGTAACACACAGACAGACTACACACTGAGTAACCTACAGGCCATAGCACAGTGAGTAACACAGAGACAGACTACATACTGAGTAACCTACAGGCCATAGCACAGTGAGTAACACACAGACAGACTACACACTGAGTAACCTACAGGCCATAGCACAGTGAGTAACACACAGACAGACTACACACTGAGTAACCTACAGGCCATAGCACAGTGAGTAACACACAGACAGACTACATACTGAGTAACCTACAGGCCATAGCACAGTGAGTAACACAGAGACAGACTACATACTGAGTAACCTACAGGCCATAGCACAGTGAGTAACACACAGACAGACTACATACTGACTAACCTACGGGCCATAGCACAGTGAGTAACACACAGACAGACACACACAGACAGACTACATACTGAGTAACCTACGGGCTATAGCACAGTGAGTAACACACAGACAGACACACACAGACAGACTACATACTGACTAACCTACGGGCCATAGCACAGTGAGTAACACACAGACAGACACACACAGACAGACTACATACTGAGTAACCTACAGGCCATAGCACAGTGAGTAACACACAGACAGACTACATACTGAGTAACCTACAGGCCATAGCACAGTGAGTAACACACAGACAGACACACACAGACAGACTACACACTGAGTAACCTACAGGCCATAGCACAGTGAGTAACACACAGACAGACACACACAGACAGACACACACAGACAGACTACATACTGAGTAACCTACGGGCCATAGCACAGTGAGTAACACACAGACAGACTACATACTGGGTAACCTACAGGCCATAGCACAGTGAGTAACACACAGACAGACTACATACTGGGTAACCTACAGGCCATAGCACAGTGAGTAACACACAGACAGACTACACACTGAGTAACCTACGGGCCATAGCACAGTGAGTAACACACAGACAGACTACATACTGAGTAACCTACGGGCCATAGCACAGTGAGTAACACACAGACAGACTACATACTGGGTAACCTACTGGCCATAGCACAGTGAGTAACACACAGACAGACACACACAGACAGACTACATACTGAGTAACCTACGGGCCATAGCACAGTGAGTAACACACAGACAGACTACATACTGGGTAACCTACGGGCCATAGCACAGTGAGTAACACACAGACAGACACACACATACAGACTACATACTGAGTAACCTACGGGCCATAGCACAGTGAGTAACACACAGACAGACTACATACTGGGTAACCTACGGGCCATAGCACAGTGAGTAACACACAGACAGACACACACAGACAGACTACATACTGAGTAACCTACGGGCCATAGCACAGTGAGTAACCTACAGGCCATAGCACAGTGAGTAACACACAGACAGACACACACAGACAGACTACATACTGAGTAACCTACGGGCCATAGCACAGTGAGTAACACACAGACAGACACACACAGACAGACTACATACTGAGTAACCTACAGGCCATAGCACAGTGAGTAACACACAGACAGACTACACACACACAGACTACATACTGAGTAACCTACAGGCCATAGCACAGTGAGTAACACACAGACAGACTACACACTGAGTAACCTACGGGCCATAGCACAGTGAGTAACACACAGACAGACTACATACTGAGTAACCTACGGGCCATAGCACAGTGAGTAACACACAGACAGACTACATACTGGGTAACCTACGGGCCATAGCACAGTGAGTAACACACAGACAGACTACACACACACAGACTACATACTGAGTAACCTACAGGCCATAGCACAGTGAGTAACACACAGACAGACTACACACACACAGACTACATACTGAGTAACCTACAGGCCATAGCACAGTGAGTAACACACAGACAGACTACACACTGAGTAACCTACAGGCCATAGCACAGTGAGTAACACACAGACAGACACACACAGACAGACTACATACTGAGTAACCTACAGGCCATAGCACAGTGAGTAACACACAGACAGACTACACACACACAGACTACATACTGAGTAACCTACAGGCCATAGCACAGTGAGTAACACACAGACAGACTACATACTGGGTAACCTACGGGCCATAGCACAGTGAGTAACACACAGACAGACTACATACTGGGTAACCTACAGGCCATAGCACAGTGAGTAACACACAGACAGACACACACAGACAGACTACATACTGGGTAACCTACGGGCCATAGCACAGTGAGTAACACACAGACAGACACACACAGATAGACTACATACTGAGTAACCTACGGGCCATAGCACAGTGAGTAACACACAGACAGACTACATACTGAGTAACCTACAGGCCATAGCACAGTGAGTAACACACAGACAGACTACACACTGAGTAACCTACAGGCCATAGCACAGTGAGTAACACAGAGACAGACTACATACTGAGTAACCTACAGGCCATAGCACAGTGAGTAACACACAGACAGACTACACACTGAGTAACCTACAGGCCATAGCACAGTGAGTAACACACAGACAGACTACACACTGAGTAACCTACAGGCCATAGCACAGTGAGTAACACACAGACAGACTACATACTGAGTAACCTACAGGCCATAGCACAGTGAGTAACACAGAGACAGACTACATACTGAGTAACCTACAGGCCATAGCACAGTGAGTAACACACAGACAGACTACATACTGACTAACCTACGGGCCATAGCACAGTGAGTAACACACAGACAGACACACACAGACAGACTACATACTGAGTAACCTACGGGCTATAGCACAGTGAGTAACACACAGACAGACACACACAGACAGACTACATACTGACTAACCTACGGGCCATAGCACAGTGAGTAACACACAGACAGACACACACAGACAGACTACATACTGAGTAACCTACAGGCCATAGCACAGTGAGTAACACACAGACAGACTACATACTGAGTAACCTACAGGCCATAGCACAGTGAGTAACACACAGACAGACACACACAGACAGACTACATACTGAGTAACCTACGGGCCATAGCACAGTGAGTAACACACAGACAGACTACATACTGGGTAACCTACAGGCCATAGCACAGTGAGTAACACACAGACAGACTACATACTGGGTAACCTACAGGCCATAGCACAGTGAGTAACACACAGACAGACTACACACTGAGTAACCTACGGGCCATAGCACAGTGAGTAACACACAGACAGACTACATACTGAGTAACCTACGGGCCATAGCACAGTGAGTAACACACAGACAGACTACATACTGGGTAACCTACTGGCCATAGCACAGTGAGTAACACACAGACAGACACACACAGACAGACTACATACTGAGTAACCTACGGGCCATAGCACAGTGAGTAACACACAGACAGACTACATACTGGGTAACCTACGGGCCATAGCACAGTGAGTAACACACAGACAGACACACACATACAGACTACATACTGAGTAACCTACGGGCCATAGCACAGTGAGTAACACACAGACAGACTACATACTGGGTAACCTACGGGCCATAGCACAGTGAGTAACACACAGACAGACACACACAGACAGACTACATACTGAGTAACCTACGGGCCATAGCACAGTGAGTAACCTACAGGCCATAGCACAGTGAGTAACACACAGACAGACACACACAGACAGACTACATACTGAGTAACCTACGGGCCATAGCACAGTGAGTAACACACAGACAGACACACACAGACAGACTACATACTGAGTAACCTACAGGCCATAGCACAGTGAGTAACACACAGACAGACTACACACACACAGACTACATACTGAGTAACCTACAGGCCATAGCACAGTGAGTAACACACAGACAGACTACACACTGAGTAACCTACGGGCCATAGCACAGTGAGTAACACACAGACAGACTACATACTGAGTAACCTACGGGCCATAGCACAGTGAGTAACACACAGACAGACTACATACTGGGTAACCTACGGGCCATAGCACAGTGAGTAACACACAGACAGACTACATACTGGGTAACCTACGGGCCATAGCACAGTGAGTAACACACAGACAGACACACACAGACAGACTACATACTGAGTAACCTACGGGCCATAGCACAGTGAGTAACACACAGACAGACTACATACTGGGTAACCTACGGGCCATAGCACAGTGAGTAACACACAGACAGACACACACAGACAGACTACATACTGAGTAACCTACGGGCCATAGCACAGTGAGTAACACACAGGCAGGCTACATACTGGGTAACCTACGGGCCATAGCACAGTGAGTAACACACAGACAGACACACACAGACAGACTACATACTGAGTAACCTACAGGCCATAGCACAGTGAGTAACACACAGACAGACTACACACTGAGTAACCTACAGGCCATAGCACAGTGAGTAACACACAGACAGACTACATACTGAGTAACCTACGGGCCATAGCACAGTGAGTAACACACAGACAGACTACATCCTGAGTAACCTACAGGCCATAGCACAGTGAGTAACACACAGACAGACTACATACTGAGTAACCTACGGGCCATAGCACAGTGAGTAACACACACACAGACTACATACTGAGTAACCTACAGGCCATAGCACAGTGAGTAACACACACACAGACTACATACTGAGTAACCTACAGGCCATAGCACAGTGAGTAACACACAGACAGACTACACACACACAGACTACATACTGAGTAACCTACAGGCCATAGCACAGTGAGTAACACACAGACAGACTACATACTGGGTAACCTACGGGCCATAGCACAGTGAGTAACACACAGACAGACTACATACTGGGTAACCTACAGGCCATAGCACAGTGAGTAACACACAGACAGACACACACAGACAGACTACATACTGGGTAACCTACAGGCCATAGCACAGTGAGTAACACACAGACAGACACACACAGACAGACTACATACTGAGTAACCTACAGGCCATAGCACAGTGAGTAACACACAGACAGACTACACACTGAGTAACCTACGGGCCATAGCACAGTGAGTAACACACAGACAGACTACACACTGAGTAACCTACAGGCCATAGCACAGTGAGTAACACACAGACAGACTACATACTGAGTAACCTACGGGCCATAGCACAGTGAGTAACACACAGACAGACACACACAGACAGACTACACACTGAGTAACCTACGGGCCATAGCACAGTGAGTAACACACAGACAGACTACATACTAAGTAACCTACGGGCCATAGCACAGTGAGTAACACACAGACAGACTACACACTGAGTAACCTACGGGCCATAGCACAGTGAGTAACACACAGACAGACTACACACTGAGTAACCTACAGGCCATAGCACAGTGAGTAACACACAGGCAGACACACACAGACAGACTACACACTGAGTAACCTACGGGCCATAGCACAGTGAGTAACACACACAGACACACACAGACAGACACACACAGACAGACTACATACTGAGTAACCTACGGGCCATAGCACAGTGAGTAACACACAGACAGACTACATACTGAGTAACCTACGGGCCATAGCACAGTGAGTAACACACAGACAGACTACATACTGAGTAACCTACAGGCCATAGCACAGTGAGTAACACACAGACAGACACACACAGACAGACTACATACTGAGTAATTGGTGTTAATACCAGACTAAACCATGCTGAGCCTTGTCCTCCCTTGGTGTTAATACCAGACTAAACCATGCTGAGCCCTGTCCTCCCCTGGTGTTAATACCAGACTAAACCATGCTGGGCCTTGTCCTTCCTTGGTGTTAATACCAGACTAAACCACGCTGGGTTGAGGACCAGAGCCTTGTCCTCCCCTGGTATTAATACCAGACTAAACCACGCTGAGCCTTGTCCTCCCCTGGTGTTAATACCAGACTAAACCATGCTGAGCCTTGTCCTCCCCTGGTGTTAATACCAGACTAAACCATGCTGAGCCTTGTCCTCCCTTGGTGTTAATACCAGACTAAACCACGCTGAGCCTTGTCCTCCCCTGGTGTTAATACCAGACTAAACCATGCTGAGCCTTGTCCTCCCCTGGTGTTAATGCCAGACTAAACCATGCTGAGCCCTGTCCTCCCCTGGTGTTAATACCAGACTAAACCATGCTGAGCCTTGTCCTCCCCTGGTGCTAATGCCAGACTAAACCATGCTGAGCCTTGTCCTCCCCTGGTATTAATGCCAGACTAAACCATGCTGAGCCTTGTCCTCCCTTGGTGTTAATACCAGACTAACCCATGCTGAGCCTTGTCCTCCCCTGGTGCTAATGCCAGACTAAACCATGCTGAGCCTTGTCCTCCCCTGCTGTTAATACCAGACTAAACCATGCTGAGCCTTGTTCTCCCCTGGTGTTAATACCAGACTAAACCATGCTGAGCCGTGTCCTCCCTTGGTATTAATGCCAGACTAAACCATGCTGAGCCTTGTCCTCCCCTGGTGTTAATACCAGACTAAACCATGCTGAGCCTTGTCCTCCCTTAGTATTAATGCCAGACTAAACCATGCTATGTTATTCACTAAACTGATGGTTTATATTATAATAACTCCAATGGTATTCACTAAGCTGGTTTATATTATAATAACCCAATGGTATTCACTAAACTGATGGTTTATATTATAATAACTCCAATGGTATTCACTAAACTGATGGTTTATATTATAATAACCCCAATGGTATTCACTAAACTGATGGTTTATATTATAATAACCCAATGGTATTCACTAAACTGATGGTTTATATTATAATAACCCAATGGTATTCACTAAACTGATGGTTTATATTATAATAACCCCAATGGTATTCACTAAGCGGGTTTATATTATAATAACCCAATGGTATTCACTAAACTGGTTTATATTATAATAACCCCAATGGTATTCACTAAACTGATGGTTTATATTATAATAACCCCAATGGTATTCACTAAACTGATGGTTTATATTATAATAACCCAATGGTATTCACTAAACTGGTTTATATTATAATAACCCAATGGTATTCACTAAGCTGGTTTATATTATAATAACCCAATGGTATTCACTAAGCTGATGGTTTATATTATAATAACCCAATGGTATTCACTAAGCTGGTTTATATTATAATAACCCAATGGTATTCACTAAACTGATGGTTTATATTATAATAACCCAATGGTATTCACTAAGCTGGTTTATATTATAATAACCCAATGGTATTCACTAAACTGGTTTATATTATAATAACCCAATGGTATTCACTAAACTGGTTTATATTATAATAACCCAATGGTATTCACTAAACTGGTTTATATTATAATAACCCAATGGTATTCACTAAACTGGTTTATATTATAATAACCCAATGGTATTCACTAAGCTGGTTTATATTATAATAACCCAATGGTATTCACTAAACTGATGGTTTATATTATAATAACCCAATGGTATTCACTAAGCTGGTTTATATTATAATAACCCAATGGTATTCACTAAACTGGTTTATATTATAATAACCCAATGGTATTCACTAAACTGATGGTTTATATTATAATAACCCAATGGTATTCACTAAACTGATGGTTTATATTATAATAACCCAATGGTATTCACTAAACTGATGGTTTATATTATAATAACCCAATGGTATTCACTAAACTGATGGTTTTTATTATAATAACCCAATGGTATTCACTAAACTGATGGTTTATATTATAATAACCCCAATGGTATTCACTAAACTGATGGTTTATATTATAATAACCCAATGGTATTCACTAAACTGGTTTATATTATAATAACCCAATGGTATTCACTAAACTGATGGTTTTTATTATAATAACCCAATGGTATTCACTAAACTGATGGTTTTTATTATAATAACCCAATGGTATTCACTAAACTGATGGTTAAAATTACAATAACCCCAATGGTATTCACTAAGCTGATGGTTTATATTATAATAACCCAATGGTATTCACTAAACTGATGGTTTATATTATAATAACCCAATGGTATTCACTAAACTGGTTTATATTATAATAACCCAATGGTATTCACTAAGCTGGTTTATATTATAATGACCCAATGGTATTCACTAAGCTGGTTTATATTATAATAACCCAATGGTATTCACTAAACTGGTTTATATTATAATAACCCAATGGTATTCACTAAGCTGGTTTATATTATAATAACCCCAATGGTATTCACTAAACTGATGGTTTATATTATAATAACCCAATGGTATTCACTAAGCTGGTTTATATTATAATGACCCAATGGTATTCACTAAACTGATGGTTTATATTATAATAACCCAATGGTATTCACTAAGCTGGTTTATATTATAATAACCCAATGGTATTCACTAAACTGATTTATATTATAATAACCCAATGGTATTCACTAAACTGATGGTTTATATTATAATAACCCAATGGTATTCACTAAACTGATGGTTTATATTATAATAACCCAATGGTATTCACTAAGCTGGTTTATATTATAATAACCCAATGGTATTCACTAAGCTGGTTTATATTATAATAACCCAATGGTATTCACTAAGCTGGTTTATATTATAATAACCCAATGGTATTCACTAAGCTGGTTTATATTATAATAACCCAATGGTATTCACTAAGCTGGTTTATATTATAATAACCCAATGGTATTCACTAAACTGGTTTATATTATAATGACCCAATGGTATTCACTAAGCTGGTTTATATTATAATGACCCAATGGTATTCACTAAGCTGGTTTATATTATAATAACCCAATGGTATTCACTAAACTGGTTTATATTATAATGACCCAATGGTATTCACTAAGCTGGTTTATATTATAATGACCCAATGGTATTCACTAAGCTGGTTTATATTATAATAACCCAATGGTATTCACTAAACTGGTTTATATTATAATGACCCAATGGTATTCACTAAGCTGGTTTATATTATAATAACCCAATGGTATTCACTAAACTGATGGTTTATATTATAATAACCCAATGGTATTCACTAAACTGGTTTATATTATAATAACCCAATGGTATTCACTAAGCTGGTTTATATTATAATAACCCAATGGTATTCACTAAACTGGTTTATATTATAATAACCCAATGGTATTCACTAAACTGGTTTATATTATAATAACCCAATGGTATTCACTAAACTGGTTTATATTATAATGACCCAATGGTATTCACTAAGCTGGTTTATATTATAATGACCCAATGGTATTCACTAAGCTGGTTTATATTATAATAACCCAATGGTATTCACTAAACTGGTTTATATTATAATGACCCAATGGTATTCACTAAGCTGGTTTATATTATAATAACCCAATGGTATTCACTAAACTGATGGTTTATATTATAATAACCCAATGGTATTCACTAAACTGGTTTATATTATAATAACCCAATGGTATTCACTAAGCTGGTTTATATTATAATAACCAAATGGTATTCACTAAACTGATGGTTTATATTATAATAACCCCAATGGTATTCACTAAACTGGTTTATATTATAATAACCCCAATGGTATTCACTAAACTGGTTTATATTATAATAACCCAATGGTATTCACTAAACTGGTTTATATTATAATAACCCAATGGTATTCACTAAACTGGTTTATATTATAATAACCCAATGGTATTCACTAAACTGGTTTATATTATAATAACCCAATGGTATTCACTAAACTGGTTTATATTATAATAACCCCAATGGTATTCA
>NC_088231.1:23860363-23930363 GCF_036934945.1 Oncorhynchus masou masou
CTGGGGTTATACAGGTTAGTACTGCTGGGGTTATACAGGTTAGTACTGCTGGGGTTATACAGGTTAGTACTGCTGGGGTTATACAGGTTAGTACTGCTGGGGTTATACAGGTTAGTACTGCTGGGGTTATACAGGTTAGTACTGCTGGGGTTATACAGGTTAGTACTGTAGTACTGCTGGGTTATACAGGTTAGTACTGCTGGGGTTATACAGGTTAGTACTGCTGGGGTTATACAGGTTAGTACTGTAGTACTGCTGGGTTATACAGGTTAGTACTGCTGGGGTTATACAGGTTAGTACTGCTGGGGTTATACAGGTTAGTACTGCTGGGGTTATACAGGTTAGTACTAATCTCTCCCTCCGCCCCCCCTCCACCTCTCTCTGGCTCCGCCCCCCCCTCCACCTCTCTCTGGCTCCGCCCCCTCCACCTCTCTCCCCACCGCCCCCCTCCACCTCTCTCCCTCCGTCCCCCCTCCACCTCTCTCTCCCTCCGTCCCCCCTCCACCTCTCTCTCCCTCCGTCCCACCTCTCTCTCCCTCCGTCCCACCTCTCTCTCCCTCCGTCCCACCTCTCTCTCCCTCCGTCCCACCTCTCTCTCCCTCCGTCCCACCTCCACCTCCCTCCGTCCCACCTCCACCTCTCTCTGGCCCCGCCCCTCCACCTCTCTCTGGCTCCGCCCCCCTCCACCTCTCTAGATGTGTGGTGTGATGGTATCAGCCAGTGAAGACTCCACCCCCTCAGTGATCTACCACTGTGTGTTGCGTGGGTTGGAGCGCCTCCTGCTGTCGGAGCAGCTGTCTCGTATGGACGGAGAGGCACTGGTTAAACTGAGTGTCGACAGGGTTAACATGCCAAGCCCTCACAGAGCCATGTCTGCACTGGGACTCATGCTCACCTGCATGTACACAGGTAACATCTACCTATACCTAGTGTCATCTAACTAACTAACGCTAGCTAGCTTAGCCCTGCATGTACACAGGTAACATCTACCTATACCTAGTGTCATCTAACTAACTAACGCTAGCTAGCTTAGCCCTGCATGTACACAGGTAACATCTAACTGTACCTAGTTCCATCTAACTATCGCTAGCTAGCTTAGCCCTGCATGTACATAGGTAACATCTATCTGTACCTAGTATCATCTAACTATCGCTAGCTAGCTTAGCCCTGCATGTACACAGGTAACATCTACCTGTACCTAGTTCCATCTAACTATCGCTAGCTAGCTTAGACCTGCATGTACATAGGTAACATCTATCTGTACCTAGTGTCATCTAACTAACGCTAGCTAGCTTAGCCCTGCATGTACACAGGTAACATCTACCTGGTATCATCTAACTAACTAACGCTAGCTAGCTTAGCCCTGCATGTACATAGGTAACATCTACCTGTACCTAGTTCCATCTAACTATCGCTAGCTAGCTTAGCCCTGCATGTACACAGGTAACATCTACCTGTACCTAGTATCATCTAACTATCGCTAGCTAGCTTAGCCCTGCATGTACACAGGTAACATCTACCTGTACCTAGTGTCATCTAACTAACGCTAGCTAGCTTAGCCCTGCATGTACACAGGTAACATCTACCTGTACCTAGTGTCATCTAACTAACGCTAGCTAGCTTAGCCCTGCATGTACACAGGTAACATCTATCTGTACCTAGTGTCATCTAACTAACGCTAGCTAGCTTAGCCCTGCATGTACACAGGTAACATCTACCTGTACCTAGTGTCATCTAACGATCGCTAGCTAGCTTAGCCCTGCATGTACACAGGTAACATCTACCTGTACCTAGTATCATCTAACTATCGCTAGCTAGCTTAGCCCTGCATGTACACAGGTAACATCTACCTGTACCTAGTATCATCTAACTATCGCTAGCTAGCTTAGCCCTGCATGTACACAGGTAACATCTATCTGTACCTAGTATCATCTAACTAACGCTAGCTAGCTTAGCCCTGCATGTACATAGGTAACATCTACCTGTACCTAGTTCCATCTAACTATCGCTAGCTAGCTTAGCCCTGCATGTACACAGGTAACATCTACCTGTACCTAGTATCATCTAACTATCGCTAGCTAGCTTAGCCCTGCATGTACACAGGTAACATCTACCTGTACCTAGTATCATCTAACTATCGCTAGCTAGCTTAGCCCTGCATGTACACAGGTAACATCTACCTATACCTAGTGTCATCTAACTAACGCTAGCTAGCTTAGCCCTGCATGTACACAGGTAACATCTACCTAGTATCATCTAACTAACTAACTAACGCTAGCTAGCTTAGCCCTGCATGTACACAGGTAACATCTACCTGTACCTAGTGTCATCTAACTAACGCTAGCTAGCTTATCCCTGCATGTACACAGGTAACATCTACCTGTACCTAGTATCATCTAACTAACTAACGCTAGCTAGCTTAGCCCTGCATGTACACAGGTAACATCTACCTGTACCTAGTATCATCTAACTAACGCTAGCTAGCTTAGCCCTGCATGTACACAGGTAACATCTACCTGTACCTAGTGTCATCTAACTAACGCTAGCTAGCTTAGCCCTGCATGTACATAGGTAACATCTACCTGTACCTAGTGTCATCTAACTAACGCTAGCTAGCTTAGCCCTGCATGTACACAGGTAACATCTACCTGTACCTAGTATCATCTAACTAACGCTAGCTAGCTTAGCACTGCATGTACATAGGTAACATCTACCTGTACCTAGTGTCATCTAACTAACGCTAGCTAGCTTAGCCCTGCATGTACATAGGTAACATCTACCTGTACCTAGTGTCATCTAACTAACGCTAGCTAGCTTAGCCCTGCATGTACACAGGTAACATCTACCTGTACCTAGTATCATCTAACTAACGCTAGCTAGCTTAGCACTGCATGTACATAGGTAACATCTACCTGTACCTAGTGTCATCTAACTAACGCTAGCTAGCTTAGCCCTGCATGTACATAGGTAACATCTACCTGTACCTAGTGTCATCTAACTAACGCTAGCTAGCTTAGCCCTGCATGTACACAGGTAACATCTACCTGTACCTAGTATCATCTAACTAACGCTAGCTAGCTTAGCACTGCATGTACATAGGTAACATCTACCTGTACCTAGTGTCATCTAACTAACGCTAGCTAGCTTATCCCTGCATGTACACAGGTAACATCTACCTGTACCTAGTATCATCTAACTAACGCTAGCTAGCTTAGCACTGCATGTACACAGGTAACATCTACCTGTACCTAGTGTCATCTAACTAACGCTAGCTAGCTTAGCCCTGCATGTACACAGGTAACATCTACCTAGTATCATCTAACTAACTAACTAACGCTAGCTAGCTTAGCCCTGCATGTACACAGGTAACATCTACCTGTACCTAGTATCATCTAACTAACGCTAGCTAGCTTAGCCCTGCATGTACACAGGTAACATCTACCTATACCTAGTATCATCTAACTAACGCTAGCTAGCTTAGCCCTGCATGTACACAGGTAACATCTACCTATACCTAGTATCATCTAACTAACGCTAGCTAGCTTAGCCCTGCATGTACACATGTAACATCTACCTGTACCTAGTATCATCTAACTAACTAACGCTAGCTAGCTTAGCCCTGCATGTACACAGGTGACATCTACCTGTACTTAGTATCATCTAACTAACGCTAGCTAGCTTAGCCCTGCATGTACACAGGTAACATCTACCTATACCTAGTGTCATCTAACTAACGCTAGCTAGCTTAGCCCTGCATGTACACAGGTAACATCTACCTGTACCTAGTATCATCTAACTAACTAACGCTAGCTAGCTTAGCCCTGCATGTACACAGGTAACATCTACCTGTACCTAGTATCATCTAACTAACGCTAGCTAGCTTAGCCCTGCATGTACACGGGTAACATCTACCTAGTATCATCTAACTAACTAACGCTAGCTAGCTTAGCACTGCATGTACACAGGTAACATCTACCTATACCTAGTATCATCTAACTAACGCTAGCTAGCTTAGCCCTGCATGTACACAGGTAACATCTACCTAGTATCATCTAACTAATGATAACTAGCCTAGCTCTGCATATATGTAGTTCCAAGACAACAAACTATTAGCCATTATAACAATGTAGAGGCTATTGCTATCGCTAACATAACAATGTGGAGGCTATTGCTATCGCTAACATAACAATGTGGAGGCTATTGCTATCGCTAACATAACAATGTGGAGGCTATTGCTATCGCTAACATAACAATGTGGAGGCTATTGCTATCGCTAACATAACAATGTAGAGGCTATAGCTATCGCTAACATAACAATGTAGAGGCTATAGCTATCGCTAACATAACAATGTAGAGGCTATAGCTATCGCTAACATACAATGTAGAGGCTATTGCTGTCGCTAACATAACAATGTAGAGGCTATCGCTAACATAACAATGTAGAGGCTATCGCTATCGCTAACATAACAATGTAGAGGCTATTGCTATCGCTATCGCTAACATAACAATGTAGAGGCTATAGCTAATATAGCTAACACTAACATAATAAAGTAACTAGCTAATGCTAACAATTCTAAGAATCCCCTTTCTTCCCAGGACAGGAAAACAAGAGTCCCTCCTACCAATTAACTAACCCCGATCGTACAAACTCCTCCCTCACAAACTAGCCTGGGTACCAGTCTGTTTAGCTAACATTCCACATTTGCAATGACAAGAGTACAAGGTGTGGAATGTTAGCCAGACAGACTGGTACCCAGGCTACCCGCCAAAACCAGCTTTGTCTCTGAATAAAAATAACTTTTCTATCAAACAATCGTTTTAATAATTTAATAATCACGACGAATCACCCTCTCATCCTCCCAGCGGTGCGTACCTCAGTGTCGACAGCAGAGTCAGCGTTGGGGTCAGAGGTGATGGGGTCAGAGGTTAGAGGTCAGGGGTCAGAGGTGACCTCGGGTCCTGTTGCTTTCTCCTCAGGCAAGGAGAAGGCCAGCCCTGGTCGCCCGGCCGGCGCTGTCGACCCTCAGGCCCCCGACAGCGAGTCTGTCATCGTTGCCATGGAGAGGGTCTCCGTGCTCTTCGACAGGTAGGGTTGTGACAACAACACGTCTGGACATAAACACAGTCTACACAACCCTCTATCAGACACACAACCCTCTGTCGGACACACAACCCTCTGTCGGACACACAACTCTATCGGACACACAACCCTCTGTCAGACACACAACCCTCTGTCAGACACACAACCCTCTGTCGGACACACAACCCTCTGTCGGACACACAACCCTCTGTCGGACACACAACCCTCTGTCGGACACACAACCCTCTGTCGGACACACAACCCTCTGTCAGACACACAACCCTCTGTCAGACACACAACCCTCTGTCAGACACACAACCCTCTGTCGGACACACAACTCTATCGGACACACAACCCTCTATCAGACACACAACTCTATCAGACACACAACCCTCTGTCGGACACACAACCCTCTGTCAGACACACAACCCTCTGTCGGACACACAACCCTCTGTCAGACACACAACCCTCTATCGGACACACAACCCTCTATCGGACACACAACCCTCTGTCGGACACACAACCCTCTATCGGACACACAACCCTCTATCGGACACACAACCCTCTATCAGACACACAACCCTCTGTCAGACACACAACCCTCTGTCGGACACACAACCCTCTGTCAGACACACAACCCTCTGTCGGACACACAACCCTCTGTCGGACACACAACCCTCTGTCGGACACACAACCCTCTGTCAGACACACAACTCTATCAGACACACAACCCTCTGTCAGACACACAACCCTCTGTCGGACACACAACCCTATCAGACACACAACCCTCTGTCAGACACACAACCCTCTATCAGACACACAACCCTCTATCAGACACACAACCCTCTGTCGGACACACAACCCTCTATCAGACACACAACTCTATCAGACACACAACCCTCTGTCAGACACACAACTCTATCGGACACACAACCCTCTATCAGACACACAACTCTATCAGACACACAAACCTCTATCAGACACACAACCCTCTATCGGACACACAACCCTCTGTCAGACACACAACCCTCTGTCGGACACACAACCCTCTGTCAGACACACAACCCTCTATCAGACACACAACCCTCTGTCAGACACACAACCCTCTGTCGGACACACAACCCTCTGTCAGACACACAACCCTCTGTCGGACACACAACCCTCTGTCAGACACACAACCCTCTGTCGGACACACAACCCTCTGTCAGACACACAACCCTCTGTCGGACACACAACCCTCTGTCAGACACACAACTCTATCAGACACACAACCCTCTGTCAGACACACAACCCTCTGTCAGACACACAACCCTCTGTCAGACACACAACCCTCTATCGGACACACAACTCTATCAGACACACAACCCTCTTTCGGACACACAACCCTATCAGACACACAACCCTCTGTCAGACACACAACCCTCTATCAGACACACAACCCTCTATCAGACACACAACCCTCTGTCGGACACACAACCCTCTATCGGACACACAACCCTCTGTCGGACACACAACCCTCTATCGGACACACAACCCTCTATCAGACACACAACCCTCTATCGGACACACAACCCTCTGTCAGACACACAACCCTCTATCGGACACACAACCCTCTGTCGGACACACGACCCTCTATCGGACACACAACCCTCTGTCGGACACACAACCCTCTATCGGACACACAACCCTCTATCAGACACACAACCCTCTGTCAGACACACGACCCTCTATCGGACACACGACCCTCTATCGGACACACGACCCTCTATCGGACACACGACCCTCTGTCGGACACACGACCCTCTGTCGGACACACGACCCTCTATCGGACACACGACCCTCTATCGGACACACGACCCTCTATCGGACACACGACCCTCTGTCGGACACACGACCCTCTGTCAGACACACAACCCTGTCAGACACACGACCCTCTATCGGACACACGACCCTCTATCGGACACACGACCCTCTATCGGACACACGACCCTCTATCGGACACACGACCCTCTATCGGACACACGACCCTCTATCGGACACACGACCCTCTATCGGACACACAACCCTCTATCGGACACACGACCCTCTATCAGACACACGACCCTCTATCGACACACGACCCTCTATCGGACACACAACCCTCTATCAGACACACAACCCAGTCAGACACACGACCCTCTATCGGACACACGACCCTCTATCAGACACACACACAACCCTCTATCGGACACACAACCCTCTATCGGACACACAACCCTCTATCGGACACACAACCCTCTATCGGACACACAACCCTCTATCGGACACACAACCCTCTATCGGACACACAACCCTCTATCGGACACACAACCCTCTATCGGACACACAACCCTCTATCGGACACACAACCCTCTGTCAGACACACAACCCTCTATCGGACACACAACCCTCTGTCGGACACACGACCCTCTATCGGACACACAACCCTCTGTCGGACACACAACCCTCTGTCGGACACACAACCCTCACAACCCTCTATCAGACACACAACTGGTGTGATGGTTTCTCATATTAACCATAGCAACATACTGTTATATATCTGGTGTGATGGTTTCTCATATTAACCATAGCAACATACTGTTATATATCTGGTGTGATGGTTTCTCATATTAACCATGGCAACAGACTGTTATATATCTGGTGTGATGGTTTCTCATATTAACCATAGCAACAGACTCTTATATATCTGGTGTGATGGTTTACCATAGCAACAGACTGTTATATATCTGGTGTGATGGTTTACCATAGCAACAGACTGTTATATATCTGGTGTGATGGTTTCTCATATTAACCATGGCAACAGACTGTTATATATCTGGTGTGATGGTTTCTCATATTAACCATGGCAACAGACTGTTATATATCTGGTGTGATGGTTTCTCATATTAACCATGGCAACAGACTGTTATATATCTGGTGTGATGGTTTCTCATATTAACCATGGCAACAGACTGTTATATATCTGGTGTGATGGTTTCTCATATTAACCATGGCAACAGACTGTTATATATCTGGTGTGATGGTTTACCATAGCAACAGACTGTTATATATCTGGTTTGATGGTTTATCATATTAACCATGGCAACAGACTGTTATATATCTGGTGTGATGGTTTACCATAGCAACAGACTGTTATATATCTGGTGTGATGGTTTACCATAGCAACAGACTGTTATATATCTGGTGTGATGGTTTACAATAGCAACAGACTGTTATATATCTGGTGTGATGGTTTACCATAGCAACAGACTGTTATATATCTGGTGTGATGGTTTACCATAGCAACAGACTGTTATATATCTGGTGTGATGGTTTACCATAGCAACAGACTGTTATATATCTGGTGTGATGGTTTACCATAGCAACAGACTGTTATATATCTGGTGTGATGGTTTACCATAGCAACAGACTGTTATATATCTGGTGTGATGGTTTACCATAGCAACAGACTGTTATATATCTGGTGTGATGGTTTACAATAGCAACAGCCTGTTATATATCTGGTGTGATGGTTTCTCATATTAACCATGGCAACAGCCTGTTATATATCTGGTGTGATGGTTTCTCATATTAACCATAGCAACAGACTGTTATATATCTGGTGTGATGGTTTACCATAGCAACAGACTGTTATATATCTGGTGTGATGGTTTACCATAGCAACAGACTGTTATATATCTGGTGTGATGGTTTACCATAGCAACAGACTGTTATATATCTGGTGTGATGGTTTACAATAGCAACAGCCTGTTATATATCTGGTGTGATGGTTTCTCATATTAACCATGGCAACAGACTGTTATATATCTGGTTTGATGGTTTACCATAGCAACAGACTGTTATATATCTGGTGTGATGGTTTCTCATATTAACCATGGCAACAGCCTGTTATATATCTGGTGTGATGGTTTCTCATATTAACCATAGCAACAGACTGTTATATATCTGGTGTGATGGTTTACCATAGCAACAGACTGTTATATATCTGGTGTGATGGTTTACCATAGCAACAGACTGTTATATATCTGGTGTGATGGTTTCTCATATTAACCATGGCAACAGACTGTTATATATCTGGTGTGATGGTTTCTCATATTAACCATGGCAACAGACTGTTATATATCTGGTGTGATGTTTTCTCATATTAACCATGGCAACAGACTGTTATATATCTGGTTTGATGGTTTCTCATCATAGACTGATTTATCTGGTTTTTGGGGTCTGTTTTCTAACAATGTTGCCAGTCTTTTTGGGGGGGTTGTCTATTGTCTAACAATGTAGCCAGTCTTTTTGGGGGGGTTGTCTATTGTCTAACAATGTTGCCAGTCTTTTTGGGGGGTTGTCTAACAATGTAGCCAGTCTTTTTGGGGGGGTTGTCTATTGTCTAACAATGTCGCCGGTCTTTTTAGGGGGTTGTCTATTGTCTAACAATGTAGCCAGTCTTTTTGGGGGGGTTGTCTATTGTCTAACAATGTAGCCAGTCTTTTTGGGGGGGTTGTCTAACAATGTAGCCAGTCTTTTTGGGGGGGTTGTCTAACAATGTAGCCAGTCTTTTTGGGGGGTTTTCTAACAATGTAGCCATCTTTTTGGGGGGGTTGTCTATTGTCTAACAATGAAGCCAGTCTTTTTGGGGGGGTTGTCTATTGTCTAACAATGAAGCCAGTCTTTTTGGGGGGTTTTCTAACAATGTAGCCAGTCTTTTGGGGGGGTTGTCTATTGTCTAACAATGAAGCCAGTCTTTTTGGGGGGTTGTCTAACAATGTAGCCAGTCTTTTGGGGGGGTTGTCTATTGTCTAACAATGTAGCCAGTCTTTTTGGGGGGGTTGTCTAACAATGTAGCCAGTCTTTTGGGGGGGTTGTCTATTGTCTAACAATGTAGCCAGTCTTTTTGGGGGGGTTGTCTATTTTCTAACAATGTAGCCAGTCTTTTTGGGGGGGGTTGTCTATTGTCTAACAATGTAGCCAGTCTTTTTAGGGGGTTGTCTATTGTCTAACAATGTAGCCAGTCTTTTTAGGGGGTTGTCTATTGTCTAACAATGTAGCCAGTCCTTTTGGGGGGGTTGTCTATTGTCTAACAATGTAGCCAGTCTTTTGGGGGGCTGTCTATTTTCTAACAATGAGGCCAGTCTTTTTAGGGGGTTGTCTATTTTCTAACAATGTAGCCAGTCTTTTTGGGGGGGTTGTCTAACAATGTTGCCAGTCTTTTTTGGGGGGTTGTCTATTGTCTAACAATGGACCCAGTCTCACAGTTGTTTTCTGATATCTGGTTCTCCATGTCTGTTATCCCCGATGTTTCCTCCATTTGTTGTGCCAGGGTCCGTAAGGGTTTACCCAGCGAGGCGCGGGTGGTGGCCAGGATTCTTCCTCAGTTCCTGGACGACTTCTTCCCTCCGCAGGACGTCATGAACAAGGTCATCGGAGAGTTCCTGTCCAATCAGCAGCCGTACCCACAGTTCATGGCTACTGTGGTCTACAAGGTCAGTGTGAGAATGGTGGACAGTAAAGGTGGGTGTGTGACAGACAACTCACTCTCTCTTTCGCTACCCCCCATCTCTCTCTCCTTCCCTCTTTCTCTCTCTCCCCCATCTCTCTCTCCTTCCCTCTCTTTCTCTCTCTCCTTCCCTCTTTCTCTCTCTCCTTCCCTCTCTTTCTCTCTCTCCCCCATAGGTTCTGCTGTCTTTGTCAAACTCTCTCTCCCTCCCTCTCTCCTCCCTCTCCCCTTCCCCTCTCTCCTCCCTCTCCCCTTCCCCTCTCTCCTTCCCCTGTCCCTCCCTCTCTCCTCTCCCTCCTCCCCCTCTTCTCTCCCTCCTCCCCCTCTTCTCTCCCTCTTTCCTTTCTCCCTCCCTCCCTCTCGCCTCCCTCTCTCCCTTCCCCTGTCCCTCCCCCTCTCCTCTCTCTGTCCCTCCCCCTCTCCTTCCCCTCCCTCTCCCCCTCTCCTCCCTCTCCCCTTCCCCTCTCTCCTTTCTCCCTCCCTCTCTCTCTCTCCCTCCCTCTCCTCCGTCAGGTGTTCCAGACCCTCCATGCTACAGGCCAGTCCAGTATGGTGACAGACTGGGTGTTACTGTCTCTGTCTAACTCCCCCTCTCCTCCCCCAGGTGTTCCAGACCCTCCATGCTACAGGCCAGTCCAGTATGGTGACAGACTGGGTGTTACTGTCTCTGTCTAACTCCCCCTCTCCTCCCCCAGGTGTTCCAGACCCTCCATGCTACAGGCCAGTCCAGTATGGTGACAGACTGGGTGTTACTGTCTCTGTCTAACTCCCCCTCTCCTCCCCCAGGTGTTCCAGACCCTCCATGCTACAGGTCAGTCCAGTATGGTGACAGACTGGGTGTTACTGTCTCTGTCTAACTCCCCCTCTCCTCCCCCAGGTGTTCCAGACCCTCCATGCTACAGGCCAGTCCAGTATGGTGACAGACTGGGTGTTACTGTCTCTGTCTAACTCCCCCTCTCCTCCCCCAGGTGTTCCAGACCCTCCATGCTACAGGTCAGTCCAGTATGGTGACAGACTGGGTGTTACTGTCTCTGTCTAACTCCCCCTCTCCTCCCCCAGGTGTTCCAGACCCTCCATGCTACAGGTCAGTCCAGTATGGTGACAGACTGGGTGTTACTGTCTCTGTCTAACTCCCCCTCTCCTCCCCCAGGTGTTCCAGACCCTCCATGCTACAGGCCAGTCCAGTATGGTGACAGACTGGGTGTTACTGTCTCTGTCGAACTTCACCCAGAGAACCCCAGTTGCCATGGCCACGTGGAGTCTGTCTTGCTTCTTCATCTCTGCCTCCACCTCCCAGTGGGTCTCTGCCCTGTATCCTTACTAGAGAGGGGGACGGGTGGGGGTGTAGTGTGTCTTTGTGTGTGTGTAGTGTGTGTGGTAGTGTGTGTTGTGTCTGTGGTAGTGTGTGTGTGTCTGTGGTAGTGTGTGTGGTAGTGTGTCTGTGGTTGTGTGTCTGTGGTAGTGTGTGTGTGTGTCTGTGGTAGTGTGTGTGTGTCTGTGGTAGTGTGTGTGTGTGTCTGTGGTAGTGTGTGTGTGTGTGTCTGTGGTAGTGTGTGTGTGTCTGTGGTAGTGTGTGTTTGTGTGTGTGTCTGTGGTAGTGTGTGTGTGTCTGTGGTAGTGTGTGTGTCGTGTGTGGTGTCGTGTGTGGTTGTGTGGTAGTGTGTGTGTGTCTGTGGTAGTGTGTGTCTGTGGTAGTGTGTGTGTGTGGTAGTGTGTGTGGTAGTGTGTGTGGTAGTGTCTGTGGTAGTGTCTGTGGTAGTGTGTGTGTGTCTGTGTGTGTGGTTGTGTGTGTGGTTGTGTGTGTGGTTGTGTGTGTGGTTGTGTGTGTGGTAGTGTGTGTGTCTGTGGTAGTGTGTGGTAGTGTGTGTGTGGTAGTGTGTGTCTGTGTTTGTGGTAGTGTGTGTGTGTCGTGTGTGGTAGTGTGTGTCTGTGGTAGTGTGTGTGTGTGTCTGTGGTAGTGTGTGTGTGTGTCTGTGGTAGTGTGTGTGTGTGTCTGTGGTAGTGCGTGTGGTAGTGCCTGTGGTAGTGTGTGTGGTAGTGTGTGTGGTAGTGTGGTTGTGTCTGTGGTAATGTGTGTGTGTGTGGTAGTGTGTGTGGTAGAGAAGTAGAGGTCATATTGTCCTCCATCTCTCCTTAACCCCCCCCCCCCCCCAGCCTGCCCCATGTCATCAGTGTGTGGTAGTGAAGTAGAAGTCATACTGTCCTCCATCTCTCCTTAACCCCCCCCCCAGCCTGCCCCATGTCATCAGTGTGTGGTAGTGTGTGTGGTAGAAGTCATACTGTCCTCCATCTCTCCTTAACCCCCCCCCCCAGCCTGCCCCATGTCACCAGCCGAATGGGGAAGAGTGAGGTGGTGGACATCAGCTTGTTCTGTCTGGTAGCCCTGGACTTCTACAGACACCAGCTGGACGAGGAGTTGGACCGCAGAGCCTTCCAGTCGGTCTTCCAGACCGTGGCCTCGCCTGGCAACACCTATCAGCAACTACTGGACTGTCTGCAGAGTATCCACCAAGACACATCGCTCTGAGAGAGGGGGGGGCGGAGAGAGAGAGGGGGGCGGAGAGAGAGAGGGGGGGGGGCAGAGAGGGAGAGACATGTAGCTCCTATCACCAGACATCACAGAGAGAGAGAGAGAGAGAGAGAGAGAGAGAGAGAGGGGGGGGGGGGGGCGGAGAGAGGGAGAGGGGGGCAGAGAGGGAGAGACATGTAGCTCCTATCACCAGACATCACAGAGAGAGAGAGAGAGAGAGGGGGGGGGGCGGAGAGAGAGAGGGGGGGGCAGAGAGGGAGAGACATGTAGCTCCTATCACCAGACATCACAGAGAGAGAGAGAGAGAGAGAGAGGGGGGGGGCGGAGAGAGAGAGAGGGGGGGCGGAGAGAGAGAGGGGGGGGGGCAGAGAGGGAGAGACATGTAGCTCCTATCACCAGACATCACAGAGAGGGAGAGGGGGGGGGCAGAGAGAGGGAGAGAGAGAGCGGGGGGGGGGGCAGAGGGAGAAGGAGAGACGGTGACAGAGGGAGAGAGACCAAACAATTCAACGGACGGACACGCAACTAGTCTTTCTTCGTCCAAATCAGATGACCTCATCTCCTTTCCCTCTCCGCTGCTGATCTGTCATCGTTGAAGAGCCAGAAGGAAAGAGACATGACAGATGAGTGGCAGACATATAGGAGAGAGCTGACAGAGGGAGGCGTGTCTTACTGTACCAGACATACAGGAGCGAGCTGACAGAGGGAGGCGTGTCTTACTGTACCAGACATACAGGAGAGAGCTGACAGAGGGAGGAAGCCATTTTACAGTGTTAGGAAGAGACAGAGCGGGAGAGGGGGGCAGAGAGAAGAGAGAGAGAGAGAGAGGGAGAGGGGGGCAGAGAGAAGAGAGAGAGAGAGGGAGAGGGGGGCAGAGAGAAGAGAGAGAGAGGGAGAGGGTTAGGACACTGCTAGCTAGAAACAGGCTCTTACTTGACTCCCTTCTAGAGAAATAATTGAAAGAAAGAAATAATTGGCTCATTTAAGATTAGTTTGGTTCCGCCTGCCTCCTCGTTTCCCCCCGGACCATTCATTAAGACGGACAACAACACACCCACCATGAGGGACTTCCAGCACCTTGATGATGAACTAAGAAAGATAATATTCAATCTTCCCCAAAATAAGAGGGAAACCCCCTGGAATTGTATATTTTCCTGTGAAGTACTTCATTGGTTGTATATTTTCCTGTGAAGTACTTCATCGGTTGTATATTTTCCTGTGAAGTACTTCATTGGTTGTATATTTTCCTGTGAAGTACTTCATCGGTTGTATATTGTCCTGTGAAGTACTTCATCGGTTGTATATTTTCCTGTCAAGTACTTCATCGGTTGTATATTTTCCTGTCAAGTACTTCATTGGTTGTATATTTTCCTGTCAAGTACTTCATTGGTTGTATATTTTCCTGTCAAGTACTTCATTGGTTGTATATTTTCCTGTCAAGTACTTCATTGGTTGTATATTTTCCTGTCAAGTACTTCATTGGTTGTATATTTTCCTGTCAAGTACTTCATTGGTTGTATATTTTCCTGTCAAGTACTTCATTGGTTGTATATTTTCCTGTCAAGTACTTCATTGGTTGTATATTTTCCTGTCAAGTACTTCATTGGTTGTATATTTTCCTGTCAAGTACTTCATTGGTTGTATATTTTCCTGTCAAGTACTTCATTGGTTGTATATTTTCCTGTCAAGTACTTCATTGGTTGTATATTTTCCTGTCAAGTACTTCATTGGTTGTATATTTTCCTGTGAAATACTTCATTGGTTGTATATTTTCCTGTGAAGTACTTCATTGGTTGTATATTTTCCTGTCAAGTACTTCATTGGTTGTATATTTTCCTGTCAAGTACTTCATTGGTTGTATATTTTCCTGTCAAGTACTTCATTGGTTGTATATTTTCCTGTCAAGTACTTCATTGGTTGTATATTTTCCTGTCAAGTACTTCATTGGTTGTATATTGTCCTGTCAAGTACTTCATTGGTTGTATATTTTCCTGTGAAGTACTTCATTGGTTGTGATGTGAAATCAAGATATGATAAAAACTAAAAACGATAAACGAATCTAAAGTATTTCCTAATATTTAAAAGTTCCATACTTCTATTTTTAAGTGTGTTTTATTACAAACGGCAAAGTAATGATATAAACTGACTGATTACAGCTGATGCTTTGATTGATAGGATAGGTCTATTGCATCCCAAATGATACTCTATTCCCTACTTTGGTAAAGTAGTGCACTACATAGGGAATAGGGTGCCATAGGGCTCTGGTCTAAAGTAGTGCACTATATAGGGAATAGGGTGCCACAGGGCTCTGGTCTAAAGTAGTGCACTATATAGGGAATAGGGTGCCATAGGGCTCTGGTCTAAAGTAGTGCACTATATAGGGAATAAGGTGCCATAGGGCTCTGGACTAAAGTAGTACACTACATAGGGAATAGGGTGCCATAGGGCTCTGGTCTAAAGTAGTGCACTATATAGGGAATAGGGTGCCATTTGAGAAACAATCAGGGTGATGTGCCTGGTCGATGGTGTTAATAATTATCAATCTATCGTTTTATTGGTGAATGAATGAGAACTACTGTAAAAGAGACATGATGATGATGAGGATGAAGAAACTGTAACGGACATTGAGATTGACTGACGGGTGGTTGTTTTTGAAAAACTTGTGTCTCAGTTGTCTTGCACACACACACACACACACACACATTATGGCATGTCCTGTTGATTCCCTTTGTCATTTCAAATGGACACACACACATTGCGCTGCATGCTTTGCTGTTGAAATGTCCGCTGGCCAGAAGCATAAGGTGGCCATTTTATTGACCTTTAAGATTCCCGACAGGTTGGTCCCCTACCTCCTTCACAATGTTTCCGATACACTGACCTCCTTCACATTGTTTCTGATACACTGACCTCCTTCACATTGTTTCTGATACACTGACCTCCTTCACATTGTTTCTGATACACTGACCTCCTTCACATTGTTTCTGATGCACTGACCTCCTTCACATTGTTTCTGATACACTGACCTCCTTCACATTGTTACCGATACACTGACCTCCTTCACATTGTTTCTGATACACTGACCTCCTTCACATTGTTGCCGATACACTGACCTCCTTCACATTGTTTCTGATACACTGACCTCCTTCACATTGTTGCCGATACACTGCCCTCCTTCACATTGTTGCCGATACACTGACCTCCTTCACATTGTTTCTGATGCACTGACCTCCTTCACATTGTTTCCGATACACTGCCCTCCTTCACATTGTTGCCGATACACTGACCTCCTTCACATTGTTTCTGATGCACTGACCTCCTTCACATTGTTGCCGATACACTGACCTCCTTCACAATGTTTCCGATACACTGACCTCCTTCACATTGTTTCTGATACACTGACCTCCTTCACATTGTTTCCGATACACTGACCTCCTTCACATTGTTGCCGATACACTGACCCTGACAGACTCAATAATGTCCTACTGTGTGTTTAAACTGATGCACGGCCTCTTCTTTCCGAGCTGTTACTTAGATCAGTCAAATCGTTGATTCGATCGATTGGTTGATTTCGTTTCGATGTACTTCTATGGTAACTGTCGCCCGGAGCCCCGACGATAGAGGACGCGTTTCTATGGTAACTGTCGCCCGGAGCCCCAACGATAGAGGACGCGTTTCCTATGGTAACTGTCGCCCGGAGCCCCGACGATAGAGGACGCGTTTTCTATGGTAACTGTCGCCCGGGGGCCCGACCGATAGAGGACGAGGAGCAACACAGACCATCCAAAGGGGAACCTTGTAACCATAGCGACCAACGGCAATCTTTGACACATCAACAGGTTGGGGAATTAGTCCTTCAGTTGTAGCTGTTCTTTTTTAATCAGAGCTTTAAAATGGCTCCCTATCCCCTACATAGGGTCCTGTTTTGGGACGCATCCCTATCAAATACTTGTGATGGGAGGTCAATCCATCCCATCAGACACCACGGTTTTGGGTCCGGGTCAGTACAGATTAGGATTTTAAATGTGTCCATAGTCAGCTCGTTAGTCCCATTCTCTCTATATAACCCCTCCTAGGGTGAGCACCAGTTCTCTCTTTAAATAGTCAGCAAGTTAACACTAAATCAGAAACCTGTTTTTAACGTCTGAAAACCCTAAGTGACTTGGTTTAGATTGTTCTTCAGTAACTCTGACATCAGAAACAACTCATTCAGTCTGTCTCTAGTTAAGATATAGACCCAGATAAAACTCATTCAGTCTGTCTCTAGTTAAGATATAGACCCAGATAAAACTCATTCAGTCTGTCTCTAGTTAAGATATAGACCCAGATAAAACTCATTCAGTCTGTCTCTAGTTAAGATATAGACCCAGATAAAACTCATTCAGTCTGTCTCTAGTTGTTAATAAGATATAGGCCCAGAGGTCGACTGATGTTTAGCACAGCTCTCTTTGAGGTACTTTTTAAAATCCATTTTTAGGTTAAATGCTAAACTGACCCAAGTTCAGTGTCTTGGGGTGTCTTCAGTGGACGCTAACCCTGGTCTAGAAGGCTGCAGTGTGTGTGTGTGTGTGTGTGTGTGTGTGTGTGCGCGCACAGGTTTTTATTCATGCCCGGCACTAACACACATCATTCAGCTAACCAAGGTCTTAATGATTGTGATAAACATAAAAGCAGGTGTGTTAGTACTGGGCTGGAACATAAGCCTGCACCCTGTACCTCTCCGGGGACCATGGTTGGCCTACATGGTTTTGAACAGAAGCACATGTGATGTGAGATTCTTGATCATCGGGAGGCTATGATAGAATCAGAACTCTCGTTCTATGGAGAGAATTAGAGTTCTGTTGGTGAGAGTTCCGTTCACTCCGTTCTGGAGCCTCTGCTGCTACACAACCCGGTTGTGTTCTGTTCTGTCACACTTCTCTTTCTCTCTCTTGTCTGCAAGGACACTATACTGTTCATGCAAATATTGGATTTAAAAAGGCAATATTTTAACTTGATCAATTACCGGTGATGATATGATGTAGAAATTAATAAAAGTATTTAAACATGTAAAAGAAAATTGCATGTCTGTTTTGTGTGTGTGTGTTTCCTTTGTAAATTAATATATATATAAAAAAATATATATATTAATTCCACTACTGTTTAGATAACTGCATGGCATGGAAGCTAATGTATTAACTTCAAGCAAAAATATCAGGCAGGATAAGGTGGTTGTGGAGGCGTTTAAATCCTCTCTCTCACTGTGTTGGGCGGGAAGAGAACAACAGGTGAACAGAGAGAGATTTTAATGATTTTCCGACCTGCAATAGTCGTCTACTGTAGTGTATATGTGTTTCTCTGATTTTAAGGCTTCACGTCCAAAATTACACCCTATTCCCTATGGATCCTGGTCAAAATCAGTGCGCTACATAGGGATTAGCGTGCTGTTTGGGCCGTCGCAGACTGTCAGCCAAGGTGGCTGTGATGTCATCACAGTCCTGGGTCGTCTACACACCAGGGGAACGTTTTAATAGTGAAAAGAGTACTAAATCCCAGATTTAACCACGAGCCATGTGGCTCACATAGTGTGCATCCTTAAATGGCCCCCTATTCCCTATGTAGTACACTGGACCCTGGTCAATAGCAGTGCACTACAGGGATTAGGGGGGAACGTTTTAATAGTGAAAAGAGTACTAAATCCCAGATTTAACCACGCGCCATGTGGCTCACATAGTGTGCATCCTTAAATGGCCCCCTATTCCCTATGTAGTACACTGGACCCTGGTCAATAGCAGTGCACTACAGGGATTAGGGGGGAACGTTTTAATAGTGAAAAGAGTACTAATCCCAGATTTAACCACTAGCCATGTGGCTCACATAGTGTGCATCCTTAAATGGCCCCTTATTCCCTATGTAGTACACTGGACCCTGGTCAATAGCAGTGCACTACAGGGATTAGGGGGGAATGTTTTAATAGTTAAAAGAGTACTAATCCCAGATTTAACCACTAGCCATGTGGCTCACATAGTGTGCATCCTTAAATGGCCCCCTATTCCCTATGTAGTACACTGGACCCTGGTCAATAGCAGTGCACTACAGGGATTAGGGGGGAACATTTTAATAGCGAAAAGAGTACTAATCCCAGATTTAACCACGAGCCATGTGGCTCACATAGTGTGCATCCTTAAATGGCCCCCTATTCCCTATGTAGTACACTGGACCCTGGTCAATAGCAGTGCACTACAGGGATTAGGGGGGAACGTTTTAATAGTTAAAAGAGTACTAATCCCAGATTTAACCACGAGCCATGTGGCTCACATAGTGTGCATCCTTAAATGGCCCCCTATTCCCTATGTAGTACACTGGACCCTGGTCAAAAGCAGTGCACTACAGGGATTAGGGGGGAACATTTTAATAGTTAAAAGAGTACTAATCCCAGATTTAACCACTAGCCATGTGGCTCACATAGTGTGCATCCTTAAATGGCCCCCTATTCCCTATGTAGTACACTGGACCCTGGTCAATAGCAGTGCACTACAGGGATTAGGGGGGAACATTTTAATAGCGAAAAGAGTACTAATCCCAGATTTAACCACGAGCCATGTGGCTCACATAGTGTGCATCCTTAAATGGCCCCCTATTCCCTATGTAGTACACTGGACCCTGGTCAATAGCAGTGCACTACAGGGATTAGGGGGGAACGTTTTAATAGTTAAAAGAGTACTAATCCCAGATTTAACCACGAGCCATGTGGCTCACATAGTGTGCATCCTTAAATGGCCCCCTATTCCCTATGTAGTACACTGGACCCTGGTCAATAGCAGTGCACTACAGGGATTAGGGGGGAACATTTTAATAGTTAAAAGAGTACTAATCCCAGATTTAACCACTAGCCATGTGGCTCACATAGTGTGCATCCTTAAATGGCCCCCTATTCCCTATGTAGTACACTGAACCCTGGTCAATAGCAGTGCACTACAGGGATTAGGGGGGAACATTTTAATAGTTAAAAGAGTACTAATCCCAGATTTTACCACGAGCCATGTGGCTCACATAGTGTGCATCCTTAAATGGCCCCCTATTCCCTATGTAGTACACTGGACCCTGGTCAATAGCAGTGCACTACAGGGATTAGGGGGGAACGTTTTAATAGTGAAAAGAGTACTAAATCCCAGATTTAACCACGAGCCATGTGGCTCACATAGTGTGCATCCTTAAATGGCCCCCTATTCCCTATGTAGTACACTGGACCCTGGTCAATAGCAGTGCACTACAGGGATTAGGGGGAACGTTTAATAGTGAAAAGAGTACTAATCCCAGATTTTACCACGAGCCATGTGGCTCACATAGTGTGCATCCTTAAATGGCCCCCTATTCCCTATGTAGTACACTGGACCCTGGTCAATAGCAGTGCACTACAGGGATTAGGGGGAACGTTTTAATAGTTAAAAGAGTACTAATCCCAGATTTAACCACTAGCCATGTGGCTCACATAGTGTGCATCCTTAAATGGCCCCCTATTCCCTATGTAGTACACTGGACCCTGGTCAAAAGCAGTGCACTACAGGGATTAGGGGGGCATATGGCTCCCGTGTACAGTAGACTACTGTTCAGCTGGACATTTGTAGGGTTATCTCTGTGTTAATATATATATATATATATATATATATATATATATATATATATATATATATATATATATATATATATATATATATATATATATATATATATATATATATTATCAATATGTATCTACACTGAACATGTCAATGCAACATGTAAAATGAAATAAAATAAATTCCCAGATATTTTCCATATGTGCAAAAAAAAAAGCTTATTTCTCTGTAATTTTGTGCATAAATGTGTTTTTATATCCATGTTAGTGAGCATTTCTCCTTCGCCAAGATAATCCATCCACCTGACAGGTGTGGCATAGCAAGAAGCTGATTAAGCTGATTAGACCCCAGATCCAGACACCAGGTCCATACCCCAGATCCAGACACCAGGTCCAGACCCCAGAGACCAGATCCAGACCCCAGACCCCAGAGACCAGGTCCATACCCCCAGATCCAGACACCAGGTCCAGACCCCAGAGACCAGGTCCATACCCCCAGATCCAGACACCAGGTCCAGACCCCAGAGACCAGGTCCATACCCCCAGATTCATACCCCAGATCCAGACCCCAGAGACCAGGTCCATACCCCAGATCCAGACACCAGGTCCAGACCCCAGAGACCAGGTCCATACCCCCAGATCCAGACACCAGGTCCAGACCCCAGAGACCAGGTCCAGACCCCAGAGACCAGGTCCAGACCCCAGGTCCAGACCCCAGAGACCAGGTCCAGACCCCCAGATCCAGACACCAGGTCCAGACCCCAGATCCAGACCCCAGAGACCAGGTCCAGACCCCCAGATCCAGACACCAGGTCCAGACCCCAGATCCAGACACCAGGTCCAGACCCCCAGATCCAGACACCAGGTCCAGACCCCCAGATCCAGACACCAGGTCCAGACCCCCAGATCCAGACACCAGGTCCAGACCCCAGATCCAGACACCAGGTCCAGACCCCAGAGACCAGGTCCAGACCCCAGATCCAGACCCCAGAGACCAGGTCCATACCCCCAGATCCAGACACCAGGTCCAGACCCCAGATCCAGACCCCAGATCCAGACACCAGATCCAGACACCAGATCCAGACCCCAGAGACCAGGTCCAGACCCCAGACCCCAGAGACCAGGTCCAGACCCCAGAGACCAGGTCCAGACCCCAGACCCCAGAGACCAGGTCCAGACCCCAGACCCCAGAGACCAGGTCCAGACCCCAGACCCCAGAGACCAGGTCCATATCCCCAGATCCAGACACCAGGTCCAGACCCCAGATCCAGACACCAGGTCCAGACCCCAGATCCAGACACCAGGTCCATACCCCAGATCCAGACACCAGGTCCATACCCCAGATCCAGACACCAGGTCCATACCCCAGATCCAGACACCAGGTCCATACACCAGGTCCATACCCCAGATCCATACCCCAGATCCAGACGCCAGGTCCATACCCCAGATCCATACCACCAGATCCATACCCCAGATCCAGACACCAGATCCAGACACCAGGTCCATACCCCAGATCCAGACACCAGGTCCATACCCCAGATCCATACCCCAGATCTAGACACCAGGTCCATACCCCAGATCCATACCCCAGATCCAGACACCAGATCCATACCCCAGATCCAGACACCAGGTCCAGATACCAGATCCATACCCCAGGTCCAGATACCAGATCCATACCCCAGATCCAGACCCCAGATCCAAGATCCCAGGTCCAGACCTCAGACACCAGGACCAGACCCTAGATCCCAGGTCCAGACCCCAGATAGACTAGAGAGGATGTTACTCTCTCCCCCTCTCTGAGGAGTTGGTTAGACATACACAATGTCCACATGGAACTTCACCATACTGTTCCTTCTGCTGGGCGGACGTAATTCAAATCCTCAGACAAGATACTTCCCATGACCTCCGTGCTGATTGAGTGTCTGTGTGTCTGGGATCGGCTGGCAGAGGCTGTGGTACAGTGGGCTATTCCCAGAGTGGCTATCAGGCAGCTATATATGGGAGCTATATATGGGAGATCGACACGGACTGTCTACGGATTTATAAGATGCATGGACATTTATGGGGATGTTTTTACCTCAGAAAAGGGAGGTGGTTGACATAGATTATAAGTTATAAAACACAGTATATAAATTAGAACACAAGGTGTTAGATATCTGTGTTACTGTTTTATCAGTTCAATCATCAGTAACCACCAGTTGTCATATCAAGTATTAATGTCAGGTTATATTATCTCCATCAGTATTACTGTCAGGTTATATTATCTCCATCAGTATTACTGTCAGGTTATATTATCTCATCAGTATTACTGTCAGGTTATATTATCTCATCAGTATTACTGTCAGGTTATATTATCTCATCAGTATTACTGTCAGGTTATATTATCTCATCAGTATTACTGTCAGGTTATATTATCTCATCAGTATTACTGTCAGGTTATATTATCTCATCAGTATTACTGTCAGGTTATATTATCTCCATCAGTATTACTGTCAGGTTATATTATCTCCATCATCAGTATTACTGTCAGGTTATATTATCTCCATCAGTATTAATTACAGGTTATATTATCTCCATCAGTATTACTGTCAGGTTATATTATCTCCATCAGTATTACTGTCAGGTTATATTATCTCCATCATCAGTATTATCTGTATTACTGTCAGGTTATATTATCTCCATCAGTATTACTGTCAGGTTATATTATCTCATCAGCATTACTGTCAGGTTATATTATCTCCATCAGTATTACTGTCAGGTTATATTATCTCCATCAGTATTACTGTCAGGTTATATTATCTCCATCAGTATTACTGTCAGGTTATATTATCTCATCAGTATTACTGTCAGGTTATATTATCTCCATCAGTATTACTGTCAGGTTATATTATCTCCATCAGTATTACTGTCAGGTTATATTATCTCATCAGTATTAATGTCAGGTTATATTATCTCATCAGTATTACTGTCAGGTTATATATCTCATCTATTACATCAGTATTACTGTCAGGTTATATTATCTCCATCAGTATTACTGTCAGGTTATATTATCTCCATCAGTATTACTGTCAGGTTATATTATCTCCATCAGTATTACTGTCAGGTTATATTATCTCCATCAGTATTACTGTCAGGTTATATTATCTCCATATATTACTGTCAGTATTTATCTCATCAGTATTACTGTCAGGTTATATTATCTCCATCATCAGTATTACTGTCAGGTTATATTATCTCCATCATCAGTATTACTGTCAGGTTATATTATCTCCATCAGTATTACTGTCAGGTTATATTATCTCATCAGTATTACTGTCAGGTTATATTATCTCCATCAGTATTACTGTCAGGTTATATTATCTCCATCAGTATTACTGTCAGGTTATATTATCTCCATCAGTATTACTGTCAGGTTATATTATCTCCATCAGTATTACTGTCAGGTTATATTATCTCATCAGTATTACTGTCAGGTTATATTATCTCCATCATCAGTATTACTGTCAGGTTATATTATCTCTTCATCAGTAACTACCAGTTACTCCAGACCAGTACCCCTCCCGTCCTCCCCAAACACACACACACACACCTCCTTTTAAGTCTTTCTTCAGCAGCTGGTAGTGAGTGGTCTTTCCTTTGTTTACAGTGCTTACCGCTAACCTAACCACGGGATCAGACTGAACAGAACCGGTTCCGTTTCCGCATTTTATGAACTGTAAGCAATTTTAAACACTTTAAAAAGAAGAAGAAGAAGAACTAGATAGCTAGCTAGTTACATAGCCACGGTAAACTTCTCCATATGGTTGGAAGTTTTTCACAATATGTCTTAACAAATGCATTGGCCAGGTGGTGGATTGAGGATATTGAACAGAGAACAACAAAACAAAACGTTTAAGTTAACAATTATAGCTATTATATTTCGTTAGAATAATTTGCTATATTATATGTATTACTAGATGTGAACAGTAAGAAATATAGATTAGCAGAATTAGCCATCTGTTGCTAGCTAATAAACTAGGCTGAACTGCAGCGACACCGGTACACTTTTAGCCAGCTGTTGTTCTTAATCGCTTTTTGAAAACAATATATAGCTTTTCTTCCTCTGTATCGTCTGCAAAACACATTCCGATGAATGCCACGGGTCTTGTGTAATTTATTACTCTGAATAATTGTGTGTGAAAAATCTAACCTTTGCGGGGTGAATGTAATTTTCTTGTTAACATTTTGTTCGGCCACCTGTACTTTACTTTTGTTGCTAGTCGATTCTCAATCAAACTTTAATCATTCTCGACATATTTTTTATTTATTTTTGTACATTTCAGCGAACTGTTTGACTATGATTGACAGCCATGTAAACCAATGACAGGACAGATAAAAGTTTCGTGTACACTATCGTTGGCATGGTGACTCGTTGATATTACACGATTCTAGGAAAACGGAGGCGGGACAGTAGTTAAGCACGGGTGGATGCACTTTCTCGGTTGTATATATGGATTTTTTTTTTGACCAGCAATTTACGGACAATAATTAAAGTTTGTAAACTATCTTTATATTCATTATAAACACAAAGACTGAAGACTAAAGGGCGACAGTGCAGTGCTAGTGATACAAATAACAACTTATCATTTGTTTCGTTATCGTCTTAGTTTGTTAGATACGCTTGCTATGGCTACCTAGCTAGCTACTTGTAGCCAGCTAACGTTAACTCAGTTAGCTCTCTATTCTCGTCCTCTCATGCAAAACAAGCTGCTAAGCTTCGCTAGTTCTCTCTTTGACTAAGTTTAGCTCACTTGTAGGTTTATCAGCAGTTAGCAAACACAGCGAGAGGAGAGGAGGCTCTCTTGTTGCCACGCAACTGTATGACCCCCTGTCTTCAACACCTGTTGGAAAGGTGAGTCGTGAGTTACCGCCCTCGGTTTTGAAATCATCCTTCCCATTGGACAATGCATTGCGTCTTCTAACCCCACCCACGGGCAGGTGTGGTTTTGTATCAGTAGTTGAGGTACATTCGTTCACCAAGGAGTGTTGTTAGAACTCAATATTCATTCCTTGGCATTCTACATGGCATTGCGTTTAAACAATTGACTTCGGTGTTTATTCATCTCATAGTTCGTTTTCCTTTTACATGACTTCTTGAAGGAGTGTATATTTGGGAACTTTCTCTTCTTTCCTGCATGGCTATAAGACAGTGCTTCCCAAACGTCTTGTTGAGTACCCCCAACCGTTCAACTTATTTTATGTATTCCAGTGTTATCCTACTGGTCAACTAAGCACCAATACCTTCATTGGTAAAAAAACAAACAAAAAAACTGCAACACATCCAATTACTGTGTAACAGCTGGGGGTACTCAAGGAGAGGTTTGGGAAACACTGATACCAAACCCCAATGGTACTGTGCTGACTCAGATGTGTTCTTTCAGACATGTGACTTTGTTATATTGTCTCCTGTCGTCTGTGTGTTGTATTGGCTACCATCACTCACAATGAGTCCTTGGTGCTGTTTGTCCCTCCTGTCTCTCCGTAGGTGACCCCTGCCTGACCTGTGACAAGTCACATCATCCACAGAGAGTGGCACCAGCATGGCAGGGCTGGCGTTAGAGTGGAGGGGCTGACGTCATGCTCTCACCCTGCTGACACATTTTTTAGAAAGCCCTCAACACTAGAACGAGAGAGGGAGAAAAAGCCTTAGAGGGAGACAGACAGCCCTTGACAGTGAAACGAGAGAGAGCGAGAGAGAGGATAGAGAAGAAGGAGGAGAGGAGAGATTAAGCCTCATCAAAAGAAACAACAGTTATCTTTCACAATGCATCTCATTGACTTACCATGCCAGTGAAGCTCATTGAATGGAATTGAGAAACTCACATGAATATTTTCCACCTCTCTCCTCTTCCCTGGTTGTTGTTCTAGACCCACATTACAATATGTTCTCAGTCAACATACCTGGTAGCATAATGGTTGGATAAAGAACTTCAGTAAACTTACCTGGTAACATAATGGTTGGATAAATAACATCAGTTAACTTACCTGGTAACATAATGGTTGGATAAATAACTTCAGTAAACTTACCTGGTAACGTAATGGTTGGATAAATAACTTCAGTCAATTTACCTGGTAACATAATGGTTGGGTAAATAACATCAGTTAACGTACCTGGTAACATAATGGTTGGATAAATAACATCAGTTAACGTACCTGGTAACATAAGGGTTGGATAAATAACATCAGTCAACTTACCTGGTAACATAATGGTTGGATAAATAACTTCAGTCAACTTACCTGGTAACATAATGGTTGGATAAATAACTTCAGTCAACTTACCTGGTAACATAATGGTTGGATAAATAACTTCAGTCAACTTACCTGGTAACATAATGGTTGGATAAATAACTTCAGTCAACTTACCTGGTAGCATAATGGTTGGATAAATAACTTCAGTAAACTTACCTGGTAACATAATGGTTGGATAAATAACTTCAGTTAACGTACCTGGTAACATAATGGTTGGATAAATAACTTCAGTAAACTTACCTGGTAGCATAATGGTTGGATAAATAACTTCAGTAAATGTACCTGGTAACATAAGGGTTGGATAAATTACATTGAATAACAGAACAACAAGAGACAAAACAATGTTCAGACAGACGGACACCTCGTCCAAGAGACGTCATGGAGGACATGGGGGTCTCACAGCCTTACCCTCGCCTCCTCAGCCCCACCAGGGTGGGCGTATCCGGGGGGTGGAGGTGGCCCGCGGGAGGGCAGGGTATGGGTTCACCCTCTCTGGCCAGGGCCCCTGTGTCCTCAACTGCATTCTGAAAGGAAGTCCTGCGGACTACGTGGGTCTCCGCTCCGGTGACCACATCCTGTCCGTGAACGACATCAACGTCTCCAAGGCTTCGCACGAGGACGTCGTCAAGCTGATTGGCCGATGCACCGGGGTTCTGCTGTTGGTCGTCGCCGAGGGAGACCGGGGAGGCCGTCGTCACGGACACGGCGGCACCAACCGCAACCGTCGCCACGGAAACAATTCGGGAAGTCCAGCCGGAGGAGCGGCAGCCGCCGCGGACTCGTGCTCCAGCGACGAGGAGTTGTGTGGTTACCATAACAGCAGCAGCGGAGGAGGAAACAACAAAAACGTGAAGCCTGGTTCCCGTGGTAACAGCGCCAGCGGTGGAGGAGGAGGAGGGGGTGGTGGCTGGTTCAAGCCCAAGCTGGACTCTAAGACCCTGGGTATTAACAGGGCAGAGAGGGTGGTGGCGGAGATGCAGTCTGGAGGAATATTCAACATGATCTTTGACAACTCTTCACACTCCTCCAGCAGCTCAGAGAAAGGTAGCAATCGACCTGTTTTAATATAGCATGATTTTTTTATAATATACTGTACGACATTTTTGGGCTGGTTTCCCCAGACTTAGTTTGATGGAAATTCTCAATTGAAAATGCTTTTTAGTCCAGGACTAACTAGGCTTAATCTGTGTCTGGTAAACTGGCCCTTTGTGTGTTTCTGCATAATGTACCACCATGCTCAAATAAACTAAACCTGAACCTAAACCTTACCTTGACCTTAAACCTAAAGACAGGGTCATCGCTCCTCCTCCCCGTGCCTCGTCTTCCTCGTCTGCGTCGGCCAAGCCTGCGAGGCCCCTGTCAGAGCCAGAGTTCCCCCCGTACCATAAGGGGAGAGGCCGTTCCCATAGCAACCCCAACCTGCTCTCTGAGGAGGAGATGGACAGGGTTCTAATGGCCGACGACTCAGTGTTCCTGGACCGGTTCCATCTGCAGGAGGCAGAGATCCAGGTGTGTGTGTCCCAAAAGGCACTATGTTCCCTGTATAGTGCATTACTGTTGACCAGAGCCCCACACAGCTACATTATCAGCTAGGTTTAATAACAACACAGCTACATTATCAGCTAGGTTTAATAACCACACAACTACATTATCAGCCAGGTATGATACCCACAAAACTACATTATCAGCTAGGTATGATACCCACAAAACTACATTATCAGCTCGGTTTGATACCCACACAGCTACATTATCAGCTAGGTTTGATGCCCACACAACTACATTATCAGCTAGGTGTGATACCCACACAACTACATTATCAGCTAGGTTTGATGCCCACACAACTACATTATCAGCTAGGTTTGATGCCCACACAACTACATTATCAGCTAGGTGTGATGCCCACCCAACTACATTATCAGCTAGGTATGCTACCCACACAACTACATTATCAGCTCGGTGTGATACCCACATAGCTACATTATCAGCTAGGTTTGATACCCACACAGCTACATTATCAGCTAGGTTTGATACCCACCCAGCTACATTATCAGCTCGGTTTGATACCCACCCAACTACATTATCAGCTCGGTTTGATACCCACCCAGCTACATTATCAGCTAGGTATGATACCCACAGCTACATTATCAGCTAGGTATGATACCCACACAGCTACATTATCAGCTAGGTTTAATAACAACACAGCTACATTATCAGCTAGGTATGATACCCACACAGCTACATTATCAGCTCGGTTTGATACCCACACAGCTACATTATCAGCTAGGTTTAATAACAACACAGCTACATTATCAGCTAGGTTTAATAACAACACAGCTACATTATCAGCTAGGTTTAATAACCACACAACTACATTATCAGCCAGGTATGATACCCACACAGCTACATTATCAGCTAGGTTTGATACCCACACAGCTACATTATCAGCTAGGTTTAATAACCACACAACTACATTATCAGCCAGGTATGATACCCACACAGCTACATTATCAGCTAGGTTTGATACCCACACAGCTACATTATCAGCTAGGTTTAATAACCACACAACTACATTATCAGCCAGGTATGATACCCACACAGCTACATTATCAGCTAGGTTTGATACCCACACAGCTACATTATCAGCTAGGTTTGATATATAACGTTAAAACGTTGAAATATATTTTGTCTCCTTCCAGGTGGAGGTGGAAGGGGAGGACTTCTCCCTGGAGCCCAGTGAGGGTATCCTGAACGTGGGCATGATGGTAGGGTACCTGGGCTCCATAGAGCTGGCCTCTACAGGAGCTAGTCTGGAGAGTGACAGTCTGCAGGCCATCAGAGGAAGCATGAGACGACTCCGGGCTGAACAGAAGATACACTCCCTGGTCCTCATGAAGGTACAGGTCGCTTTGGATTGATTAAATGGTCGGTTAGTGGGTTGGTTGGTTTATTGAATGGTTGGTGGGTTAGTTGGTTTATTGAATGGTTGGTGGGTTAGTTGATTGGTTTATTGATTGAATGGTTAGTTGGTTGGTTTGAGTTGGTTCATTGATTGAATGGTTGGTTGATTGGTTAGTTGGTTGGTTGGTTTGGATTGGTTCATTGATTGAATGGTTGGTTAGTTGGTTGGTTGGTTTGGGTTGGTTGGTTGATTGAATGGTTGGTTCATTGATTGAATGGTTGGTTAGTTTGGGTTGGGTTGGTTCATTGATTGAATGGTTGGTTGGTCTGGGTTGGTTCATTGATTGAATGGTTGGTTGGTTTGGGTTGGTTGAAGATGTCATGTGGTTGGTTGATTGAGATGTTTAGATGTCATATGGTTGGTTCATTGAGATGTTTAGATGTCATATGGTTGGTTGATTGAGATGTTTAGATGTCATATGGTTGGTTCATTGAGATGTGTAGATGTCATATGGTTGGTTCATTGATTGAATGGTTGGTTGGTTTGGGTTGGGTTGGTTCATTGCTTGAATGGTTGGTTTGGGTTGTGTTGGTTCATTGATTGAATGGTTGTTTGGGTTGGTTCATTGAGATGTTTATATGTCATATCACTAAATTGTGCTCTAACCTGTGGGCGGGTCGCTGTTGCAAAAACAGACAATCTCTGTTTCCTTCGGGAAAGAAGGACAACAAAGTGTTCTTCTTCTTGGAATAGAGGACGGTGTGTTTCTAAAACACAAGGGATTGTATCGTTTGTTTTCTGATGTTCCTCCCAGGTGATGCACGATTGTGTGCGGCTGTGCAGTGACAGGAGACAGGTTCTCGCTACCTACCCCGCCGAAAAGCTAGCCTTCAGCGCCTGTTGCCCCGACGACCGACGCTTCTTCGGACTGGTCACCATGCAGGCCACCCATGACGACGACGGTCGCTATGGCAATGGTAACCGGGAGGAAGAGGGCGGGCTGAGGACTTCCTGTCATGTGTTCATAGTCGACCCGGAACTCTGTCATCACCAGGTAGGGTTGGACAAAAGGTCAAAGAAGAAGAAAAATAAACAAACTGTTTCAATGACCTCCAGCTAATAATAACATCCATATTAAAAACGGACAGGGGTCCTAGAGTCCTGGGCCCAGTGTTTCCCAAAAGCGTCTTAAGGCTAAGTTCATCGTTAGAACGTTCGTAGGAGCTTCGTTATTAAATCTCCCGAGATGTTTCCCAAACCCATCGTTATTAACGTTGCACTTGAAAACAGTCGTAATCTAACGCCTGGCCTCAGACCAATCGTGGGACAGCTGAGTGAGTAGTCAGATGCTTTTTTTTCACCTTCATTTATTACACAGAAGACCTCCACTAAACATAAAACCACTTAGTTTATCAGTCTCTGCGTGACCACTGATAAGTTCAGAATGAAATTGACAAAAAAATACAAAGTTGCCAATTCCTTTGCAATTGATACAAACAAACAACATATAAAAAATACTCTTCAAATGAAAACCCAGATGACTGTATTAAAATATAAACACACTAGGCTACAGGACTATTACAGTCATATTGAAATACATTTGACGTTCAATCAATTGACTTCTATTTTGCTACTTGTAGGCTACTGTCTGTAATTTGTCTCAATATATTTTATGATATGGTGCCTAACATCTGTGCAATGATTTTATTGGGTAAGCATTAGAATAAGACACCTCAGTATTTGCAGCCGTTGGTGGTAATATCTCTCAAAGAGCTGATCCGTCGTCAGTATTGTGAAATAATTATAATGTTAAAGGTAAGATTGAAATGGAGAAAGCTGATCCTATCAGCATCGACAAATGGTCTTACTGGTTCTGGAATGTTCCCAGTAGATAAAGAGGACTTACTGGTTCTGGAATGTTCCCAGTAGATAAAGAGAACTTACTGGTTCTGGAATGTTCCCAGTAGATAAAGAGAACTTACTGGTTCTGGAATGTTCCCAGTAGTTAAAGAGAACTTACTGGTCCTGGAATGTTCCCAGTAGATAAAGAGAACTTACTGGTTCTGGAATGTTCCCAGTAGTTAAAGACAACTTACTGGTTCTGGAATGTTCCCAGTAGATAAAGAGAACTTACTGGTTCTGGAATGTTCCCAGTAGTTAAAGAGAACTTACTGGTTCTGGAATGTTCCCAGTAGTTAAAGAGAACTTACTGGTTCTGGAATGTTCCCAGTAGTTAAAGAGAACTTACTGGTCCTGGAATGTTCCCAATAGATAACGAGAACTTACTGGTTCTGGAATGTTCCCAATAGATAACGAGAACTTACTGGTTCTGGAATTTTCCCAGTAGATAACGAGAACTTACTGGTTCTGGAATTTTCCCAATAGATAACGAGAACTTACTGGTTCTGGAATTTTCCCAGTAGATAACGAGAACTTACTGGTTTAAATTCTTCAACAACAAATAGGGGGAGGAAAAAAAGTCTAAATGGGATTCAGGAGTCGATTTCTTTTGATAACGACTCAGACTGTAAACTGAATATTAATGTCAACTGTAATTCACTACTATAGATAAAACCTACCATAAATATGCTAAAATCCCATATTTTCAGAAGGGGTTGGAATAACCCGTTGTAAATCTGTGTCCATTGGACAATAAAGTAACCTCCTCCTTCCTCCAGGTCCATGTGGGTGTGGCCAGGAGGTTTGGGTTTGAGTGTACTCCTGATCCTGACACTGGAGGGTGTCTGGAGTTCCCCCCTACCTCCCAGCCTCTGCTCCAGTTTGTGTCCGCTCTCTACCGGGACATGGGGGAGAGCATCGAGGGGGTCCGGGCGCGGGCGTTCCTTGACCCGGACAACGACCCACAGCAGGTAGAGTAGTTTTAGTTCTGTTTATCATCTGTTGTTCTTTTGACCTTCAATCCGAATGGATGTTGTTTTTCTTTACTGTCTTGTTTAGTTTAGTAGAGCTTTGACAGAACTTTAATGTTCAAATACCCACACTGGAGTGCCAGGTGGGGCAGTTTGCACTTTTGGGACGTTGCTATTGGTTTATTATTGGGTTATTAAGCCAGACAAGCTCAACAAGGCACAGAGAAATTAGTAGAAATATGTTTCAAGTATTTGAAATCCAGGTCTAAATGTTATTTATTCATCACTTTTCAATGATTATTATTGTTATAATTGTTAATATGATTGTTATTATTACATTTACATTTAAGTCATTTAGCAGACGCTCTTATCCAGATATTATTATTGTTATTATTATTGTTATTATTATTATATTGGTTATTATTGTTGTTATTATTATTATTGTTATTATTATTATTATTATTATTATTATTATTGTTATTATTATATTGATTATTATTGTTATTGTTATTGTTATTATTATTATTATTATTAGATTGGTTATTATTGTTATTATTATTATTAGTGTTATTATTATATTGATTATTAGTGTTATTATTATTGTTATTATTATTGTTATTATTATTGTTATTATTATTATTGGTGTTGTTATTATTATTATTGTTGTTGTTGTCATTATTATCGCTGTTATTAGTGGTATTATTATTTTAGTTGTTGTTGTTGTTGTTGTTATTATTATTGTTATTGTTGTTGTTATTATTGTTATTGTTGTTGTTAACAGAACCACAGCACCAGTAGCAACAGCGACAGTGGCATCGGTAACTTCCTGCCAGATGAAAAGAGTAACCGTGTCTTATTGGTTGACCTGGGAGGCCATAATCACAACCCCGGTCCACGCCACTGGGACAGCCCTCCTCCTCCCTCGGCCCCGGGCTGGAACCAAGTCCCTCCCGGTGTCGCCCCTGGCCCCCCTCCTCCTCCCCCTCCTCACCTCAACAACAGCTACCCCCCGCCTCTCCCCCCTGCCATCCCCCCTCGAGGGGCCCACTCCTCCCAGCCCTCACTCCACCACTACCCGCCAGGGAAGAGGGGAGGAGGGGCGGAGCAGAGCCTGGCCCAGCCCCAACACCATCAGTCTCAACGCTGGTTACCAGTCCATGTCCTGAGAGACTGGAGACAACCAGGCCAGGCAGGACAAACGCAGGGACAAGGAGGGCTGTGTAGTGATCAGGAGTCCTATGCTGAGTCAACAGATGGCTGGTCATCAACCAACTGTAGCACCCTCCCTCCACCCATGAACAAGATACCCGCGGATCGCTACAGGGCTCCACTACCAGCCGGGGACCTGCCCCTGCCTCCGCAGCCTCCCGGGCTGGCCACGCAGAAGGATGAGTGGGCTAAGAAGCTGTTTGGGGCCGCGGCTGGAGAGAAAGGACTCAGAGAGCCCAAGCAGAATGGGAAGAGACGCGGGAATGGGAAAGACGGGGAGAAGAAGGTAAGAGAGTCATACAGTATGTCGTGTGTGTGTGTGTGTGTGTGTGTGTGTGTGTGTGTGTGTGTGTGTGTGTACTAACAGTAGCAAGGTTGTCACAGCGTGTGTGTGTGTGTGTGTGTGTACTAACAGTAGCAAGGTTGTCACAGCGTGTGTGTGTGTGTGTGTGTGTGTGTTAACAGTAGCAAGGTTGTCACAGTGTGTGTGTGTGTGTGTGTACTAACAGTAGCAAAGTTGTGTGTGTGTGTACTAACAGTAGCAAGGTTGTCACAGCGTGTGTGTGTGTGTGTAGAAGTCATACAGTATGTCATGGTGTGTGTGTGTGTGTCAGTCTGTTTGTAGAAGTCTGAAGTAAAAGCATCAGATTTACAGTGATGTATTTGACCAACTTTTTCTCTAGTAGTAGTACTGGTAGTATCTGTATTGTAGAGCTACAGTAGTAGTACTGGTAGTATCTGTATTGTAAAGCTACAGTAGTAGTAGTAGTACTGGTAGTATCTGTATTGTAAAGCTACAGTAGTAGTACTGGTAGTATCTGTATTGTAGAGCTACAGTAGTAGTACTGGTAGTATCTGTATTGTAGAGCTACAGTAGTAGTAGTACTGGTAGTATCTGTATTGTAAAGCTACAGTAGTAGTACTGGTAGTATCTGTATTGTAGAGCTACAGTAGTAGTACTGGTAGTATCTGTATTGTAGAGCTACAGTAGTAGTACTGGTAGTATCTGTATTGTAGAGCTACAGTAGTAGTACTGGTAGTATCTGTATTGTAAAGCTACAGTAGTAGTAGTAGTACTGGTAGTATCTGTATTGTAAAGCTACAGTAGTAGTACTGGTAGTATCTGTATTGTAGAGCTACAGTAGTAGTAGTACTGGTAGTATCTGTATTGTAGAGCTACAGTAGTAGTACTGGTAGTATCTGTATTGTAGAGCTACAGTAGTAGTACTGGTAGTATCTGTATTGTAAAGCTACAGTAGTAGTACTGGTAGTATCTGTATTGTAAAGCTACAGTAGTAGTACTGGTAGTATCTGTATTGTAGAGCTACAGTAGTAGTAGTACTGGTAGTATCTGTATTGTAGAGCTACAGTAGTAGTACTGGTAGTATCTGTATTGTAGAGCTACAGTAGTAGTACTGGTAGTATCTGTATTGTAAAGCTACAGTAGTAGTACTGGTAGTATCTGTATTGTAGAGCTACAGTAGTAGTACTGGTAGTATCTGTATTGTAAAGCTACAGTAGTAATAGTAGTACTGGTAGTATCTGTATTGTAAAGCTACAGTAGTAGTAGTAGTACTGGTAGTATCTGTATTGTAAAGCTACAGTAGTAGTACTGGTAGTATCTGTATTGTAAAGCTACAGTAGTAGTAGTACTGGTAGTATCTGTATTGTAGAGCTACAGTAGTAGTACTGGTAGTATCTGTATTGTAGAGCTACAGTAGTAGTACTGGTAGTATCTGTATTGTAGAGCTACAGTAGTAGTAGTACTGGTAGTATCTGTATTGTAGAGCTACAGTAGTAGTACTGGTAGTATCTGTATTGTAGAGCTACAGTAGTAGTACTGGTAGTATCTGTATTGTAAAGCTACAGTAGTAGTACTGGTAGTATCTGTATTGTAGAGCTACAGTAGTAGTAGTACTGGTAGTATCTGTATTGTAGAGCTACAGTAGTAGTACTGGTAGTATCTGTATTGTAGAGCTACAGTAGTAGTACTGGTAGTATCTGTATTGTAGAGCTACAGTAGTAGTACTGGTAGTATCTGTATTGTAGAGCTACAGTAGTAGTACTGGTAGTATCTGTATTGTAGAGCTACAGTAGTAGTACTGGTAGTATCTGTATTGTAGAGCTACAGTAGTAGTAGTAGTAGTAGTATCTGTATTGTAGAGCTACAGTAGTAGTACTGGTAGTATCTGTATTGTAGAGCTACAGTAGTAGTAGTAGTACTGGTAGTATCTGTATTGTAAAGCTACAGTAGTAGTAGTAGTAGTAGTAGTATCTGTATTGTAGAGCTACAGTAGTAGTACTGGTAGTATCTGTATTGTAGAGCTACAGTAGTAGTAGTAGTACTGGTAGTATCTGTATTGTAAAGCTACAGTAGTAGTAGTAGTACTGGTAGTATCTGTATTGTAAAGCTACAGTAGTAGTACTGGTAGTATCTGTATTGTAGAGCTACAGTAGTAGTAGTACTGGTAGTATCTGTATTGTAGAGCTACAGTAGTAGTACTGGTAGTATCTGTATTGTAGAGCTACAGTAGTAGTACTGGTAGTATCTGTATTGTAAAGCTACAGTAGTAGTACTGGTAGTATCTGTATTGTAGAGCTACAGTAGTAGTACTGGTAGTATCTGTATTGTAGAGCTACAGTAGTAATAGTAGTACTGGTAGTATCTGTATTGTAAAGCTACAGTAGTAGTAGTAGTACTGGTAGTATCTGTATTGTAAAGCTACAGTAGTAGTACTGGTAGTATCTGTATTGTAAAGCTACAGTAGTAGTAGTACTGGTAGTATCTGTATTGTAGAGCTACAGTAGTAGTACTGGTAGTATCTGTATTGTAGAGCTACAGTAGTAGTACTGGTAGTATCTGTATTGTAGAGCTACAGTAGTAGTACTGGTAGTATCTGTATTGTAGAGCTACAGTAGTAGTAGTACTGGTAGTATCTGTATTGTAGAGCTACAGTAGTAGTACTGGTAGTATCTGTATTGTAAAGCTACAGTAGTAGTACTGGTAGTATCTGTATTGTAGAGCTACAGTAGTAGTAGTACTGGTAGTATCTGTATTGTAGAGCTACAGTAGTAGTACTGGTAGTATCTGTATTGTAGAGCTACAGTAGTAGTACTGGTAGTATCTGTATTGTAGAGCTACAGTAGTAGTACTGGTAGTATCTGTATTGTAGAGCTACAGTAGTAATAGTAGTACTGGTAGTATCTGTATTGTAAAGCTACAGTAGTAGTAGTAGTACTGGTAGTATCTGTATTGTAAAGCTACAGTAGTAGTACTGGTAGTATCTGTATTGTAGAGCTACAGTAGTAGTAGTACTGGTAGTATCTGTATTGTAGAGCTACAGTAGTAGTACTGGTAGTATCTGTATTGTAGAGCTACAGTAGTAGTACTGGTAGTATCTGTATTGTAAAGCTACAGTAGTAGTACTGGTAGTATCTGTATTGTAAAGCTACAGTAGTAGTACTGGTAGTATCTGTATTGTAGAGCTACAGTAGTAATAGTAGTACTGGTAGTATCTGTATTGTAAAGCTACAGTAGTAGTAGTAGTACTGGTAGTATCTGTATTGTAAAGCTACAGTAGTAGTACTGGTAGTATCTGTATTGTAAAGCTACAGTAGTAGTACTGGTAGTATCTGTATTGTAAAGCTACAGTAGTAGTAGTAGTACTGGTAGTATCTGTATTGTAAAGCTACAGTAGTAGTACTGGTAGTATCTGTATTGTAAAGCTACAGTAGTAGTAGTAGTACTGGTAGTATCTGTATTGTAAAGCTACAGTAGTAGTAGTGGTAGTATCTGTATTGTAGAGCCACAGTCCAGACTACCGTTGTACTATGATAGTTAGTGTGTGTGTGTGTGTGTGTGTGGTGTGTGTGTGTGTGTGTGTGCTTGGTTCTGTATTGTATTGCTCCAGTCCAGAATCATATTCTACTATAATAATAGCTGGTGGTCTGGGTTGTGGAGGGAGCTTGTTAGAAGTGAACCCAACATGAGAAAACACTGTATCAAACCACTGGAGTGGAAAATTACTTTCTGGAAATGTCTGGCCACAGGTGCTATCCCGCCAACTCTCTTGGTCTGTCTTTCTCTGTCTCTCTACCTCTCTCTCTCTGTCTCTCTGGCTCTCTCTCTCTCTCTCCTCTCTACCTCTGCCTCTCTCTCTCTCTCTACCTCTGTCTCTCTCTACATCTGTGGCTCTCTCCGTCTCTCTGGCTGTCTCTACCTCTCTGTCTCTCTACCTCTCTCTCTCTGTCTCTCTACCTCTCTCTCTCTCTCTCTCTCTACCTCTGTGGCTCTCTCTGTCTCTCTGGCTGTCTCTACCTCTCTGTCTCTCTACCTCTCTCTCTCTGTCTCTCTACCTCTCTCTCTCTCGCTCTCTCTCTACCTCTGTGGCTCTCTCTGTCTCTCTCTCTCTCTCTACCTCTCTGTCTCTCTCTAGACTCTACACATGTACCTCAGTGTTTGTGGCTTGATGATTAGTTGAATCAGGTCAGGTGTTTTACTACTGGGCTGGAACAAAAACGTGCACTCCTGTTGGTACTCAAGTCTCTCCAGCACACCTTTTAATACCATTTAAAAGACTCCTCTCTCTCTCTGAGAGTAATTAGATGAAGACAATGTCTCTCTCTCTCTCTCTCTGACACAAAAAGCTTCCAGTTTTTTTTGTATATATTTGGATCTGTGGTTGACATGTATTTGATCTTACAGATGTTCTATATAGGGGTATGAATACATTTGCAAGGGATTACAGCCCCAATGGGCCCTGGTTAAAAGTTGTGCACTATACATAAGATGCCAATTATGTTGCTTCCCATCTCCTGTCCCTGGCCTTGACTCCAGACTCAAACCCTGTCTTATTGATTCAATATATGTAGGGATGGACACGTGTTCTGCTCTGGTTCTTTCTCACTCTCTTTGTACAGTCTTGATTATGTGGGTTTTTATGTGCGCCAAACTTGGTGCAAAACCACGCCCACGAGTAGCCAAGCAAAAGCCGCGCTGATTGGACAGCTTGTTCTGACGTAAGTAAGGAAGTAAACGCGACATTTTCGGGTTTGCTATATTGCTGGTATCAAAATAAGAAAAGGAACTCCTAGCGACATCAACAGACAACCAAGCGTTATTGATTTACCTCGCAGCCAGTGGACTGAAGACTGTCGACACTGCTGGAAATATTTTCAAGCTATTAGCTAGCAAGTTTACATTTGCAAGTAGCTAGCTAGCTAATCGAGTGTGCTGCTGTGCTGAGACGGACAACCATCATCAACGGTATTGCTAACGAACGTTAACCTAAACTAAAAAAGCTTCCCCGTTGTCACGTGCGCTACCGTCGCTGCTCCAATATGCCTCGCGAGTGCGCTGTTAAAATGTGCGGCAACAAGCAAAAGACTTGGTCGGCTCTAATGTTTCACCGACTTCCACTGAGTCATCCGGACCGATTGAAACTATGGCTGATTGCTCTGAACAAAGATGCTAATACCGCGACCGATGACCTCAGAAAGTTACTCGTTTGCTCTGAACATTTTCTACCGGGGGACTATTACGAGAAGCTGGGACAGGACAGACACAGCAGGATGAGAATCATGAAAAGTTTCCTGAAGGATACAGCGGTGCCGTCGGTGGCCGTTCACACGCCAGGACAACGTGGAATAATGTCGGTAAGTGTAATCTAACGATATCTGACTGATTGAACAGGGTTATTATTTGTTCCTTGATAAAATTACAAAACGAGGGCGTAGATGCTTGGAACTACCAATGTAAGCTAGCTATCAATCACTGGGTGGGGGTCGCATTGTATTATGGGTAGCGTAGTTTTAGTAAAATATTGTTCTGTTGACATTTCACAGGGCTGTCACTGTACTGGTGAATAACCTTCTCAGAGCGAGCACACAAGTGAAACACCCACATTTTTTTAGTCAAAGAATAGCCAAGTACAACACACACACTTTAGCCAAGTACAACACAATGTCTAAGTTAACTTTCTGCCATTTTCTTGGTGCCTTTATTCATTGTCTTGGGTCAGATACATAATAACATGTCCACATGCAATATAACGGAACCGTGACTTGACTGTATAGTGTTTAGCTTGCCTTGTATTAGACAACAGCATGCAGTTGTTATAGGAAGAATCTCAATTGCATTTCCTTGACTCCTTGTCGTCGCTCTCTCTCTCCCTTCTCGAAAACCAAACCCATTGGATGAGGTCGGAGGGGCGGGACCTCTCAACGTCACATCCAATGGTGTTTGAGAAGGCGAGAGAGGACGCTAGGAATCGAGGAAATGCAATTGAGGTTCTCCCATGGTCTTGTTCAAAGCCCAAATATGATGTCATGCCTACGCGTGTTCTCTCTTTTGTTTATTTAAAAAATGAATAGCGGCATTTCCTGGTGCCTGTGCCTTTTTCTCTCTCACCCAGGTTGAGACGGGAGATGTACCTCCAGGGACTGACTCCCTGTCTGCTGGAGGGGCATCTGGTCCCACCCCACAACGTGGAGGGTCAGGTGTTGCTACGGCTACGACAGGGTTCCTCTCCCACCGGGGTCTGCAGCTGACAGAGCCTGCTTCAACCCCTGGGGCGTACGTGGCTCTGGCTCCCACGTGTTCACTTAGTAAGGTAATGTACACTTAGTAAGGTAATGCAGTTATTATCATGGGGTTCTACTGGCTGTACACTTAGTAAGGTAATGTAGTTATTATCATGGGGCTCTACTGGCTGTACACTTAGTAAGGTAATGTAGTTATTATCATGGGGCTCTACTGGCTGTACACTTAGTAAGGTAATGTAGTTATTATCATGGGGCTCTACTAGCTGTACACTTAGTAAGGTAATGATGTTATTATCATGGGGTTCTACTAGCTGTACACTTAGTAAGGTAATGATGTTATTATCACGGGGTTCTACTAGCTGTACACTTAGTAAGGTAATGTAGTTATTATCATGGGGCTCTACTAGCTGTACACTTAGTAAGGTAATGCAGTTATTATCATGGGGTTCTACTAGCTGTACACTTAGTAAGGTAATGATGTTATTATCATGGGGCTCTACTGGCTCTACACTTAGTAAGGTAATGTAGTTATTATCATGGGGCTGTACACTTAGTAAGGTAATGCTGTTATTATCATGGGGCTCTACTGGCTCTACACTTAGTAAGGTAATGTAGTTATTATCATGGGGCTCTACACTTAGTAAGGTAATGCAGTTATTATCATGGGGCTCTACTAGCTGTACACTTAGTAAGGTAATGATGTTATTATCATGGGGCTCTACTAGCTGTACACTTAGTAAGGTAATGATGTTATTATCATGGGGCTCTACTGGCTCTACACTTAGTAAGGTAATGTAGTTATTATCATGGGGCTCTACTGGCTCTACACTTAGTAAGGTAATGTAGTTATTATCATGGGGCTGTACACTTAGTAAGGTAATGCAGTTATTATCATGGGGCTCTACTGGCTGTACACTTAGTAAGGTAATGCTGTTATTATCATGGGGCTCTACTGGCTGTACACTTAGTAAGGTAATGTAGTTATTATCATGGGGCTGTACACTTAGTAAGGTAATGCAGTTATTATCATGGGGCTCTACTAGCTGTACACTTAGTAAGGTAATGTAGTTATTATCATGGGGCTCTACTGGCTGTACACTTAGTAAGGTAATGTAGTTATTATCATGGGGCTGTACACTTAGTAAGGTAATGCAGTTATTATCATGGGGCTCTACTGGCTGTGGATGGATAGTATGGAAGTAGCCCTGGCTTGTGGGAGCTGGAGTCTATATCCTGTTTCTGTAGGGAGACAGCTTGATGTACCAGGACACCCCCTGGACAGGACACTAGTCTATCTCCTGTTTCTGTAGGGAGACAGCTTGATGTACCAGGACACCCCCTGGACAGGACACTAGTCTATCTCCTGTTTCTGTAGGGAGACAGCTTGATGTACCAGGACACCCCCTGGACAGGACACTAGTCTATCTCCTGTTTCTGTAGGGAGACAGCTTGATGTACCAGGACACCCCCTGGACAGGACACTAGTCTATCTCCTGTTTCTGTAGGGAGACAGCTTGATGTACCAGGACACCCCCTGGACAGGACACTAGTCTATCTCCTGTTTCTGTAGGAGACAGCTTGATGTACCAGGACACCCCCTGGACAGGACACTAGTCTATCTCCTGTTTCTGTAGTGAGACAGCTTGAGACTGTTGGTCCAGGACACCCCTGGACAGGGTCCACACTAGTCTATCTCCTGTTTCTGTCAATCTGGGGTCCAGACAGCTTGGTCCATGTACCAGTACACCCCAATCTGTTGGTCAGGACACTCAGTCTATCTCCTGTTTCTGACTAGTGAGACAGCTTGATGTACCAGGACACCCCCTGGACAGGACACTAGTCTATCTCCTGTTTCTGTAGTGAGGACAGCTTGATGTACCAGGACACTAGTCTATCTCCTGTTTCTGTAGTCCGAGGCAGCTTGATGTCCGGACCAGGACACCCCTGGACAGGACACTAGTCTATCTCCTGTTTCTGTAGTGAGACTCAATCTGTTGGTCCAGACAGCTTTGATGCCTCAGGACACCCCTGGTGATGTACCAGGGCACCCCCAATCTGGACAGGACACTAGTCTATCTCCTGTTTCTGTAGTGAGACAGCTTGATGTACCAGGACACCCCTGGACCAGGACACTAGTCTATCTCCTGTTTCTGTCAGGGAGACAGCTTGATGTACCAGGACACCCCCTGGACAGGACACTAGTCTATCTCCTGTTTCTGTAGTGAGACAGCTTGATGTACCAGGACACCCCCAGACTGGACAGGACACTAGTCTATCTCCTGTTTCTGTAGTGAGACAGCTTGATGTACCAGGACACCCCTCATCCTGGACAGGACACTAGTCTATCTCCTGTTTCTGTATCCTGTTGGTCCAGACAGCTTGATGTTGGTCCAGACCAGGACACCCCTGGACAGGACACTAGTCTATCTCCTGTTTCTGTAGTCCAGAGGGTCAGCTTGATGTACCAGGACACCCCTGGACAGGACACTAGTCTATCTCCTGTTTCTGTAGTGAGACAGCTTGATGTACCAGGACACCCCTGGACAGGACACTAGTCTATCTCCTGTTTCTGTAGTGAGGTCAGCTTGATGTTGGTCCAGGACACTAGTCTATCTCCTGTTTCTGTAGGGAGACAGCTTGATGTCCAGGACACCTAGTCCTCCTGGACAGGACACCAGACTCATCCTGTTGGTCCAGACTCAATCTGTTGGTCCATCTCCTGTTTCTGTAGTGAGTCAGACTTGATGTTGGTCCAGGACACCCCTGGACAGGACACTAGTCTATCTCCTGTTTCTGTAGTGAGACAGCTTGATGTCCAGGACACCCCAGACTCAATGGACAGGACACTAGTCTATCTCCTGTTTCTGTAGTTGGACAGACTTGATGTTGGTCCAGGACACCCCTCATGGACCAGGACACCTAGTCTATCTCCTGTTTCTGTAGTGAGACAGCTTGATGGTCCAGGACACCCCTGGACAGGACATCTAGTCTATCTCCTGTTTCTGTAGTGAGACAGCTTGATGTTGGTCCAGGACACCCCAGACTGGGTCAGGACACCTGTTGTCTATCTCCTGTTTCTGTAGTGAGACAGCTGTGATGTACCAGGACACCCCTCAATCTGGGTCAGGACACTGTCTCCATCTCCTGTTTCTGTAGTGAGACAGTTGATGTACCAGACACCCCTCAATGGACAGGACACTAGTCTATCTCCTGTTTCTGGTCCAGACTCAATCTGTTGGTCCAGACTTGATGTACCAGGTTGGTCAGACCCCTGGGTCAGGACACTAGTCTATCTCCTGTTTCTGACTCAATCTGTTGGTCCAGACTCAATCTGTTGGTCCAGACTCAATCTGTTGGTCCAGACTCATCCAGTTGGTCACCCCCTGGACAGGACACTGTTGTCTATCTCCTTGGTCCAGACTTCTGTTGGTCCAGACTCAGCTTGATGGTCCAGACTCATCCTGTTGGTCAGACTCATCCTGTTGGTCAGACTCATCCTTCCAGACTCATCCTGTTGGTCCAGACTCATCCTGTTGGTCCAGACTCATCCTGTTGTCCAGACTCAGGACCAGACCCCCTGTTGGTCCAGGATCACTTGGTCCATCTCCTGTTTCCAGACTCATCCTGTGGTCCAGACAGCTTGATGTCCAGACTCAGTTGAGACTCACCCAGACTCATCCTGGACAGGACACTGTTGGTCCATCTCATCTGTTTCTGACTCAGTTGGTCCAGACAGCAATCTGTTGGTCCAGACTCAGTTGGTCAGACCCCCTGGTCCAGACTCAATCTGGGTCAGACTCAATCTAGACTCTCTGTTGGTCCAGACTCAGTGGTCCAGACAGCTCTGATGGTCCAGACTCAGGACACCCCCTGGACAGGACACTGTTGGTCCAGTCTATCCAGACTCAGGGTCTGATAGATCATCCTGTTGGTCAGACTCATCTGTTGGTCCAGACTTATCTGTTTCCAGACTCAATCTGTTGGTCCAGACTCAATCTGTTGGTCCACCTCCAGACTCAATCTGTTGGTCCAGACTCAACGTTGGTCCAGACTCATCTGTTGGTCCAGAAGTTGGTCCAGAAAAGACTCAAAGACCAACGTTCTTGTGAGTATCTGTCTGACACTTCCTGTTCCTTCTGTTGATATGTCTTGACCTGTTGGTCCAGACTCATCCTGTTGGTCCAGACTCATCATGTTGGTCCAGACTCATCATGTTGGGTCCAGACTCAATCTGTTGGTCCAGACTCATCCTGTTGGTCCAGACTCATCCTGTTGGTCCAGACTCATCATGTTGGTCCAGACTCATCATGTTGGTCCAGACTCATCATGTTGGTCCAGACTCAATCTGTTGGTCCAGACTCATCATGTTGGTCCAGACTCAATCTGTTGGTCCAGACTCAATCTGTTGGTCCAGACTCAATCTGTTGGTCCAGACTCATCCTGTTGGTCCAGACTCATCCTGTTGGTCCAGACTCATCCTGTTGGTCCAGACTCAATCTGTTGGTCCGGACTCAATCTGTTGGTCCGGACTCAATCTGTTGGTCCGGACTCAATCTGTTGGTCCGGACTCAATCTGTTGGTCCGGACTCAATCTGTTGGTCCAGACTCAATCTGTTGGTCCAGACTCAATCTGTTGGTCCAGACTCAATCTGTTGGTCCAGACTCAATCTGTTGGTCCAGACTCAATCTGTTGGTCCAGACTCAATCTGTTGGTCCAGACTCAATCTGTTGGTCCAGACTCAATCTGTTGGTCCAGACTCGTCATGTTGGTCCAGACTCAATCTGTTGGTCCAGACTTAATCTGTTGGTCCAGACTTAATCTTTTGGTCCAGACTCAATCTGTTGGTCCAGACTCAATCTGTTGGTCCAGACTCAATCTGTTGGTCCAGACTCATCATGTTGGTCCAGACTCAATCTGTTGGTCCGGACTCAATCTGTTGGTCCGGACTCAATCTGTTGGTCCGGACTCATCATGTTGGTCCGGACTCGATCTGTTGGTCCGGACTCGATCTGTTGGTCCGGACTCGATCTGTTGGTCCGGACTCGATCTGTTGGAGCGGACTCGATCTGTTGGAGCGGACTCGATCTGTTGGAGCGGACTCGATCTGTTGGGTCCGGACTCGATCTGTTGGAGGACGGACTCGATCTGTTGGAGCGGACTCGATCTGTTGGTCCGGACTCGATCTGTTGGTCCGGACTCGATCTGTTGGAGCGGACTCGATCTGTTGGTCCGGACTCGATCTGTTGGTCCGGACTCGATCTGTTGGAGCGGACTCGATCTGTTGGAGCGGACTCGATCTGTTGGAGCGGACTCGATCTGTTGGAGCGGACTCGATCTGTTGGAGCGGACTCGATCTGTTGGAGCGGACTCGATCTGTTGGTCCGGACTCGTTCATGTTGGTCCGGACTCGTCATGTTGGTCCGGACTCGTCATGTTGGTCCGGACTCGTCATGTTGGTCCGGACTCGTCATGTTGGTCCGGACTCGTCATGTTGGTCCGGGCTCATCCTGTTGGTCCGGACCCAAACTGATAGAAATGGTCAGATTCATTTTTCTGGAGGTGGAGAAACAGCTGGTTCGGTGAGGTGCTGTCTAGCAGAGCAGAACACTTCAACAGGAACAGCTGGTTCGGTGAGGTGCTGTCTAGCAGAGCAGAACACTTCAACAGGAACAGCTGGTTCGGTGAGGTGCTGTCTAGCAGAACACTTCAACAGGAACAGCTGGTTTGGTGAGGTGCTGTCTAGCAGAACACTTCAACGGGAACAGCTGGTTAGGTGAGGTGCTGTCTGGCAGAACACTTCAACAATAACAGCCTGTTAGGTGAACAGCTTCAACAGGAACAGCTGGTTAGGTGAGGTGCTGTCACTTCAACAGGAACAGCTGGTTCGGTGAAAACACTTCAACAGGAACAGCTGATTCGGTGAGGTGCTGTCTAGCAGAGCAGAACACTTCAACAGGAACAGCTGGTTCGGTGAGGTGCTGTCTAGCAGAACACTTCAACAGGAACAGCTGGTTCGGTGAGGTGCTGTCTAGCAGAACACTTCAACAGGAACAGCTGGTTCGGTGAGGTGCTGTCTAGCAGAACACTTCAACGGGAACAGCTGGTTCGGTGAGGTGCTGTCTAGCAGAGCAGAACACGAGTCGCCCAACGTTTCCACAGCCAGCTGTCTTTATCAGAATGCAGTTTTTTGTACAAATTCTTCTTTTAACATGTTTATTTTTTCTGTCGTTCAGGTGACGCGCAGGAAGAAAGGTCAGGTGGACGCAGCCGTTAAGAAGAGTTCAGTGAAGGACTGTACCAGTATGAGCTCTGCTGCTGGTTCTACCCCCAGCCTCTCCGCCTCCAGCCTCTCCACCTCCAGCCTCTCCACCTCCAGCCCCTCCACCTCCAGCCCCTCCACCTCCAGCCCCTCCACCTCCAGCCCCTCCTCATCCAGCTCTGACAGTAGGGTGTCGTCAGGAGAACCGGACGGAGGACGGAGGTTAGGTGAGGTGCTGTCGAAACACTTCAACAGGAAATGGATCGTGAACTGTCTAGTCGAAGCTCAAGGAGCTTTTCCAGAGAACGTGTCACCAGTGCGGAGCTGCGTTGCGTAATCGGACAATAACCGCGTCTAGCAGAACAGCCAAACAGCTGGTTGGGCTATCAAAGTGACCTGGACGTGTCCCGGGAGCACAGGGGAGAGTGGCAGTCGTGTCCCGAGCGCACTTTCAGGTATCGGTCACTACCTGCAAACGGTTGGGTACAGGGCGTTGCTGGACTCCATGAATAGTCCGTTTGTAAGTCACGACTAAGTATCTACTACAGGGTGTATTATCTAGCAAATACCAGGGTCGTAGTAGTCTCCTATTGCCAGGCTGGTGACTGCTGCCCGGCTGGTGACTGCTGCCCGGCTGGTGACTGCTGCCAGGCTGGTGACTGCTGCCAGGCTGGTGACTGCTGCCCGGCTGGTGACTGCTGCCCGGCTGGTGACTGCTGCCCGGCTGGTGACTGCTGCCCGGCTGGTGACTGCTGCCCGGCTGGTGACTGCTGCCCGGCTGGTGACTGCTGCCCGGCTGGTGACTGCTGCCCGGCTGGTGACTGCTGCCCGGCTGGTGACTGCTGCCCGGCTGGTGACTGCTGCCAGGCTGGTGACTGCTGCCCGGCTGGTGACTGCTGCCCGGCTGGTGACTGCTGCCCGGCTGGTGACTGCTGCCAGGCTGGTGACTGCTGCCCGGCTGGTGACTGCTGCCAGACTGGTGACTGCTGCCCGGCTGGTGACTGCTGCCGGGCTGGTGACTGCTGCCGGGCTGGTGACTGCTGCCCGGCTGGTGACTGCTGCCAGACTGCGGAGCAAAACACAATGGAAACTTTGCAGTACTTCTCTATGGCTGTACTGGGTTAAGGGGTACCTCTCTATGGCTGTACTGGGTTAAGGGGTACCTCTCTATGGCTGTACTGGGTTGAGGGGTACTTCTCTATGGCTGTACTGGGTTAAGGGGTACCTCTCTATGGCTGTACTGGGTTAAGGGGTACTTCTCTATGGCTGTACTGGGTTAAGGGGTACTTCTCTATGGCTGTACTGGGTTGAGGGGTACTTCTCTATGGCCGTACTGGGTTAAGGGGTACTTCTCTATGGTTGTACCGGGTTAAGGGGTAATTCTCTATGGCTGTACTGGGTTAAGGGGTAATTCTCTATGGCTGTACTGGGTTAAGGGGTACTTCTCTATGGCTGTACTGGGTTAAGGGGTACTTCTCTATGGCTGTACTGGGTTGAGGGGTACCTCTCTATGGCTGTACTGGGTTGAGGGGTACCTCTCTATGGCTGTACTGGGTTGAGGGGTACCTCTCTATGGCTGTACTGGGTTGAGGGGTACTTCTCTATGGCTGTACTGGGTTGAGGGGTACTTCTCTATGTCTGTACTGGGTTAAGGGGTACTTCTCTATGGCTGTACTGGGTTAAGGGGTACTTCTCTATGGCTGTACTGGGTTAAGGGGTACGTCTCTGGCTGTACTGGGTTAAGGGGTACTTCTCTATGGCTGTACTGGGTTAAGGGGTACTTCTCTATGGCTGTACTGGGTTGAGGGGTACTTCTCTATGGCTGTACTGGGTTAAGGGGTACCTCTCTATGGCCGTACCGGGTTGAGGAGTACTTCTCTATGGCTGTACTGGGTTGAGGGGTACCTCTCTATGGCTGTACCGGGTTGAGGGGTACTTCTCTATGGCTGTACTGGGTTGAGGAGTACCTCTCTATGGCTGTACTGGGTTGAGGAGTACCTCTCTATGGCTGTACTGGGTTGAGGGGTACTTCTCTATGCCTGTACTGGGTTGAGGGGTACCTCTCTATGGCTGTACTGGGTTAAGGGGTACGTCTCTATGGCTGTACTGGGTTAAGGGGTACCTCTCTATGGCCGTACCGGGTTGAGGAGTACTAGTGTACTGTCAGATGACCTGAGGAGATGGTATGTTCCCTGCTGCTATCTGATTAATATCAGGTCCAACATTAAAATGTTACTGTCATTAATGAACACTGTGTCAGAGTTGTGTGTGTTGTAGAGGTCGACCGATTATGATTTTTCAACACCGATGCCGATTATTGGAGGAAGAAAAAGGCCAATACCGATTTTAAAAAATGTATTTGTTATTTATTTATTTGTAATAATGACAATTACAACAATACTGAATACACAGTTTTTTTAACTTAATATAATATATCAATAAAAATCAATTTAGCCTCAAATAAATAATGAAACATGTTCAATTTGGTTTAAATAATGCAAAAACAAAGTGTCGGAGAAGAAAGTAAAAGCGCAATATGTGCCATGTAAGAAAGCTAACGTTTCAGTTCCTTGCTCAGAACATGAGAACATATGAAAGCTGGTGGTTCCTTTTAACATGAGTCTTCAATATTCCCAGGTAAGAAGTTTTAGGTTGTAGTTATTATAGTATTTATAGGACTATTTCTCTCTATACCATTTGTATTTTATTAACCTTTGACTATTGGATGTTCTTATAGGCACCTTAGTATTGCCAGTGTAACAGTATAGCTTCCGTCCCTCTCCTCGCCCCTATCTGGGCTCGAACCAGGAACACATCGACAACAGCCACACTCAAAGCAGCGTTACCCATCACTCCACAAAAGCCGCGGCCCTTGCAGAGCGAGGGGAACAACTACCCTAAATCTCAGAGCGAGTGACGTTTGAAACGGTATTAACACACACCCTGCTAACTAGCTAGCCATTTCACATCGGCTACACCAGCCATTAGGCTGGTAGGCTTGAAGTTATAAACAGCGCTGTGCTTGTGAAGAGCTGCTGGCAAAACGCACGAAAGTGCTGTTTGAATGAATGCTTACGAGCCTGCTGCTGCCTACCATCGGTCAGTCAGACTGGTCTAGACCAGAGCCCTATTCCCTATATAGTGAACGACTTTAGACCAGAGCCCTATTCCCTATATAGTGAACTACTAGTGACCAGAGCCCTATTCCCTATATAGTGAACGACTGTAGACCAGAGCCCTATTCCCTATATAGTGAACGACTGTAGACCAGAGCCCTATTCCCTATATAGTGAACGACTTTAGACCAGAGCCCTATTCCCTATATAGTGAACGACTTTAGACCAGAGCCCTATTCCCTATATAGTGAACGACTTTATAAAGTCCTAATACCTCACTTCCTGTCCGGCGTGTTTCATTGTCCGCTACTTCCTGTTTATCGTCTCACGTACTGTTTATCCTAGTAAACACTTCTGATTGGGTGATGGTGTGAGGAGAGAAGGAGGAGGAGGGTGGTGGGAGAGAGAGAGAACTATTAACCTATATCTATCTATCCCCTACAGACCCATTACCTTCTAATGAGCCTGCCCACTATGTATTTCAACGTAACTGCAGGGTAGGACAGGGTAGACCATATTGACTACTTTCTCCAGGACACCTCACCTCGGAAGTTCCCCTAACTTACGGAAGTTCCCCTAAGTTCCCCTGACATTCACTTTGTGGAAGTTGGCATAGAGCGACCTAAGGCCAATAGTTTTAGACCTCGTGGTCAAGAACCCCCCCCCCCCCCACCCGACTATTCTTGTAGCCTATGTTAATAGTGGAGGTCAGAAGAAGTTCCCTCATAGGAATATATAAAGTAGATTATATTCTCCTGTATTCTATTCCTCTGTATTCTATTCTACTGTATTCTATTCTCCTTTATTCTATTCCTCTGTATTCTATTCTACTGTATTCTATTCTCCTTTATTATATTCCTCTGTATTCTATTCTACTGTATTCTATTCTCCTTTATTCTATTCTTCTGTATTCTATTCTACTGTATTCTATTCTCCTTTATTATATTCCTCTGTATTCTATTCTACTGTATTCTATTCTCCTTTATTCTATTCCTCTGTATTCTATTCTACTGTATTCTATTCTCCTTTATTCTATTCCTCTGTATTCTATTCTACTGTATTCTATTCTCCTTTATTCTATTCCTCTGTATTCCATTATACTGTATTCTATTCTCCTTTATTCTATTCCTCTGTATTCCATTATACTGTATTCTATTCTCCTTTATTCTATTCCTCTGTATTCCATTCTACTGTATTATATTCTCCTTTATTCTATTCCTCTGTATTCCATTCTACTGTATTCTATTCTCCTTTATTCTATTCCTCTGTATTCTATTCTACTGTATTCTATTCTCCTTTATTCTATTCCTCTGTATTCTATTCTACTGTATTCTATTCTCCTTTATTCTATTCCTCTGTATTCCATTATACTGTATTCTATTCTCCTTTATTCTATTCCTCTGTATTCCATTATACTGTATTCTATTCTCCTTTATTCTATTCCTCTGTATTCCATTCTACTGTATTATATTCTCCTTTATTCTATTCCTCTGTATTCCATTCTACTGTATTCTATTCTCCTTTATTCTATTCCTCTGTATTCCATTCTACTGTATTCTATTCTCCTTTATTCTATTCCTCTGTATTCCATTCTACTGTATTCTATTCTCCTTTATTCTATTCCTCTGTATTCCATTCTACTGTATTCTATTCTCCTTTATTCTATTCCTCTGTATTCCATTCTACTGTATTGTATTCTACTGTATTCCATTCTACTGTATTCCATTCTACTGTATTGTATTCTACTGTATTGTATCCTACTGTATTCTATATCTCTGTATTCCATTCTACTGTATTCTATTCTCCTTTATTCTATTCCTCTATTGTATTCTACTGTATTGTATTCTACTGTATTCCATTCTACTGTATTCCATTCTACTGTATTCCATTCTACTGTATTCCATTCTACTGTATTGTATTCTACTGTATTGTATTCTACTGTATTCCATTCTACTGTATTCCATTCTACTGTATTCCATTCTACTGTATTCCATTCTACTGTATTGTATTCTACTGTATTGTATTCTACTGTATTCCATTCTACTGTATTCCATTCTACTGTATTCCATTCTACTGTATTCCATTCTACTGTATTGTATTCTACTGTATTGTATCCTACTGTATTCTATTCTACTGTATTATGTTTTACTATATTATGTTCTACTGTATTTACTACATTGTACTATAGTCTATTCTACTGTATTCTACTATATTCTATTTGGCTTTCTACTATGTTCGACTCGATTCTACTATATTCTACTTTATTGTGCTGTATTTTACTATATTATACTACATTCTATTGTATTATATTATACTGTATTATACTATATTAGACTCTTCTATATTAGACTCTTCTACTATATTATATTCTACTCTATGTATTGTGTCCTACTCCTTACAGTACTAGCTGTGTCGTCTTTCCTTAGTAAGGGACAGGAAGTAGAGGGGTGACTGACAGGGTGTGACACCAAACTCTCCGTCCTCCGTGTTAAAATGCTATACGCTCTGAGGAAGTCCAACCTCAAAACATTAAATGGGAAAAAACAATAACACTCATCTAATCGTTTTATATGTTAACAATTAATTCATTGTTTAACTATAAAAAAAAAATGTTAGATTTGTTAGTCGTTTATTTAATTTGATAATTGAATTGTGAGTGCTGCAAGGCACCTGATTCGGAATGATTTAGCCTGCGTTGACGTCAGACTGCCACAGGGTGGCATTGTTTCACCATGTAGAGCTCCCTGTCCTTCAGTTTCCTATGGACAATCTAGCAACGGACTCCTACTACAGTTAGTGCTGCTCATCTAGTTCAGACCAACAGACTCCTAGTGTAGAGTTAGATAGTGCTGCTCAGCTAGTTCAGACCAACAGACTCCTACTACAGAGTTAGATAGTGCTGCTCAGCTAGTTCAGACCAACAGACTCCTACTACAGAGTTAGATAGTGCTGCTCAGCTAGTTCAGACCAACAGACTCCTACTACAGAGTTAGATAGCGCTGCTCAGCTAGTTCAGACCAACAGACTCCTAGTGTAGAGTTAGATAGTGCTGCTCAGCTAGTACAGACCAACAGACTCCTACTACAGAGTTAGATAGCGCTGCTCAGCTAGTTCAGACCAACAGACTCCTACTACAGAGTTAGATAGTGCTGCTCAGCTAGTTCAGACCAACAGACTCCTACTACAGAGTTAGATAGTGCTGCTCAGCTAGTTCAGACCAACAGACTCCTAGTGTAGAGTTAGATAGTGCTGCTCAGCTAGTACAGACCAACAGACTCCTACTACAGAGTTAGATAGTGCTGCTCAGCTAGTTCAGACCAACAGACTCCTAGTGTAGAGTTAGATAGCGCTGCTCAGCTAGTTCAGACCAACAGACTCCTACTACAGAGTTAGATAGTGCTGCTCAGCTAGTTCAGACCAACAGACTCCTAGTGTAGAGTTAGATAGCGCTGCTCAGCTAGTTCAGACCAACAGACTCCTACTACAGAGTTAGATAGTGCTGCTCAGCTAGTTCAGACAGAGTTAGATAGCGCTGCTCAGCTAGTTCAGACCAAGACTCCTACTACAGAGTTAGATAGTGCTGCTCAGCTAGGTCAGACCAACAGACTCCTAGTGTAGAGTTAGATAGCGCTGCTCAGCTAGTTCAGACCAACAGACTCCTAGTGTAGAGTTAGATAGTGCTGCTCAGCTAGTTCAGACCAACAGACTCCTACTACAGAGTTAGATAGTGCTGCTCAGCTAGTTCAGACCAACAGACTCCTACTACAGAGTTAGATAGTGCTGCTCAGCTAGTTCAGACCAACAGACTCCTACTATAGAGTTAGATAGCGCTGCTCAGCTAGTTCAGACCAACATACTCCTACTACAGAGTTAGATAGTGCTGCTCAGCTAGTTCAGACCAACAGACTCCTACTACAGAGTTAGATAGTGCTGCTCAGCTAGTTCAGACCAACAGACTCCTACTACAGAGTTAGATAGTGCTGCTCAGCTAGTTCAGACAGTTAGATAGTGCTGCTCAGCTAGTTCAGACAGTTAGATAGTGCTGCTCAGCTAGTTCAGACAGTTAGATAGCGCTGCTCAGCTAGTTCAGACCAACAGACTCCTAGTGTAGAGTTAGATAGTGCTGCTCAGCTAGTTCAGACCAACAGACTCCTACTACAGAGTTAGATAGTGCTGCTCAGCTAGTTCAGACAGTTAGATAGTGCTGCTCAGCTAGTTCAGACAGTTAGATAGTGCTGCTCAGCTAGTTCAGACCAACAGACTCCTAGTGTAGAGTTAGATAGTGCTGCTCAGCTAGTTCAGACCAACAGACTCCTAGTGTAGAGTTAGATAGTGCTGCTCAGCTAGTTCAGACCAACAGACTCCTACTACAGAGTTAGATAGTGCTGCTCAGCTAGTTCAGACCAACATACTCCTACTACAGAGTTAGATAGTGCTGCTCAGCTAGTTCAGACCAACAGACTCCTACTACAGAGTTAGATAGTGCTGCTCAGCTAGGTCAGACCAACAGACTCCTACTACAGAGTTAGATAGTGCTGCTCAGCTAGTTCAGACCAACAGACTCCTAGTGTAGAGTTAGATAGTGCTGCTCAGCTAGTTCAGACCAACAGACTCCTACTACAGAGTTAGATAGTGCTGCTCAGCTAGTTCAGACCAACATACTCCTACTACAGAGTTAGATAGTGCTGCTCAGCTAGTTCAGACCAACAGACTCCTACTATAGAGTTAGATAGCGCTGCTCAGCTAGTTCAGACCAACAGACTCCTACTACAGAGTTAGATAGTGCTGCTCAGCTAGTTCAGACCAACAGACTCCTAGTGTAGAGTTAGATAGCGCTGCTCAGCTAGTTCAGACCAACAGACTCCTAGTGTAGAGTTAGATAGTGCTGCTCAGCTAGTTCAGACCAACAGACTCCTAGTGTAGAGTTAGATAGTGCTGCTCAGCTAGTTCAGACCAACAGACTCCTAGTGTAGAGTTAGATAGTGCTGCTCAGCTAGTTCAGACCAACAGACTCCTACTACAGAGTTAGATAGTGCTGCTCAGCTAGTTCAGACCAACAGACTCCTACTACAGAGTTAGATAGTGCTGCTCAGCTAGTTCAGACCAACAGACTCCTACTACAGAGTTAGATAGTGCTGCTCAGCTAGTTCAGACCAACAGACTCCTAGTGTAGAGTTAGATAGTGCTGCTCAGCTAGTTCAGACCAACAGACTCCTACTACAGAGTTAGATAGTGCTGCTCAGCTAGTTCAGACCAACAGACTCCTACTACAGAGTTAAGCGCTGCTCAGCTAGTTCAGACCAACAGACTCCTAGTGTAGAGTTAGATAGTGCTGCTCAGCTTAGATAGTGCTGCTCAGCTAGTTCAGACCAACAGACTCCTAGTGTAGAGTTAGATAGTGCTGCTCAGCTAGTTCAGACCAACAGACTCCTAGTGTAGAGTTAGATAGCGCTGCTCAGCTAGTTCAGACAGAGTTAGATAGTGCTGCTCAGCTAGTTCAGACCAACAGACTCCTTCTACAGAGTTAGATAGTGCTGCTCAGCTAGTTCAGACCAACAGACTCCTACTACAGAGTTAGATAGTGCTGCTCAGCTAGTTCAGACCAACAGACTCCTACTACAGAGTTAGATAGCGCTGCTCAGCTAGGTCAGACCAACAGACTCCTAGTGTAGAGTTAGATAGCTGCTCAGCTAGTTCAGACCAACAGACTCCTAGTGTAGAGTTAGATAGTGCTGCTCAGCTAGTTCAGACCAACAGACTCCTAGTGTAGAGTTAGATAGTGCTGCTCAGCTAGTTCAGACCAACAGACTCCTAGTGTTCAGAGTTAGATAGTGCTGCTCAGCTAGTTCAGACCAACAGACTCCTAGTGTAGAGTTAGATAGTGCTGCTCAGCTAGTTCAGACCAACAGACTCCTAGTGTAGAGTTAGATAGTGCTGCTCAGCTAGTTCAGACCAACAGACTCCTACTACAGAGTTAGATAGTGCTGCTCAGCTAGTTCAGACCAACAGACTCCTACTACAGAGTTAGATAGTGCTGCTCAGCTAGTTCAGACCAACAGACTCCTACTACAGAGTTAGATAGTGCTGCTCAGCTAGTTCAGACCAACAGACTCCTAGTGTAGAGTTAGATAGTGCTGCTCAGCTAGTTCAGACCAGACTCCTAGTGTAGAGTTAGACTCCTAGTTCAGACCAACAGACTCCTAGTGTAGAGTTAGATAGCGCTGCTCAGCTAGTTCAGACCAACAGACTCCTAGTGTAGAGTTAGATAGCTGCTCAGCTAGTTCAGACCAACAGACTCCTACTACAGAGTTAGATAGTGCTGCTCAGCTAGTTCAGACCAACAGACTCCTACTACAGAGTTAGATAGTGCTGCTCAGCTAGTTCAGACCAACAGACTCCTACTACAGAGTTAGATAGTGCTGCTCAGCTAGTTCAGAGATAGATAGTGCTGCTCAGCTAGTTCAGACCAACAGACTCCTACTACAGAGTTAGATAGTGCTGCTCAGCTAGTTCAGACCAACAGACTCCTACTACAGAGTTAGATAGTGCTGCTCAGCTAGTTCAGACCAACAGACTCCTAGTGTAGAGTTAGATAGTGCTGCTCAGCTAGTTCAGACCAACAGACTCCTACTACAGAGTTAGATAGTGCTGCTCAGCTAGTTCAGACCAACAGACTCCTACTACAGAGTTAGATAGTGCTGCTCAGCTAGTTCAGACCAACAGACTCCTACTACAGAGTTAGATAGCGCTGCTCAGCTAGTTCAGACCAACAGACTCCTACTACAGAGTTAGATAGTGCTGCTCAGCTAGTTCAGACAGTTAGATAGGGCTGCTCAGCTAGTTCAGACAGTTAGATAGGGCTGCTCAGCTAGTTCAGACAGTTAGATAGCGCTGCTCAGCTAGTTCAGACAGTTAGCTAGTGCTGCTCAGCTAGTTCAGACAGTTAGCTAGTGCTGCTCAGCTAGTTCAGACAGTTAGCTAGTGCTGCTCAGCTAGTTCAGACAGTTAGCTAGTGCTGCTCAGCTAGTTCAGACAGTTAGCTAGTGCTGCTCAGCTAGTTCAGACAGTTAGATAGCGCTGCTCAGCTAGTTCAGACAGTTAGCTAGTGCTGCTCATCTAGTTCAGACAGTTAGATAGCGCTGCTCAGCTAGTTCAGAGTTAGATAGCGCTGCTCAGCTAGTTCAGACAGTTAGCTAGTGCTGCTCATCTAGTTCAGACAGTTAGATAGCGCTGCTCAGCTAGTTCAGAGATAGATAGTGCTGCTCAGCTAGTTCAGACCAACAGACTCCTACTACAGAGTTAGATAGTGCTGCTCAGCTAGTTCAGACCAACAGACTCCTAGTGTAGAGTTAGATAGTGCTGCTCAGCTAGTTCAGACCAACAGACTCCTACTACAGAGTTAGATAGTGCTGCTCAGCTAGTTCAGACCAACAGACTCCTACTACAGAGTTAGATAGTGCTGCTCAGCTAGTTCAGACCAACAGACTCCTAGTGTAGAGTTAGATAGTGCTGCTCAGCTAGTTCAGACCAACAGACTCCTACTACAGAGTTAGATAGTGCTGCTCAGCTAGTTCAGACCAACAGACTCCTAGTGTAGAGTTAGATAGCGCTGCTCAGCTAGTTCAGACCAACAGACTCCTAGTGTAGAGTTAGATAGCGCTGCTCAGCTAGTTCAGACCAACAGACTCCTACTACAGAGTTAGATAGCGCTGCTCAGCTAGTTTAGACCAACAGACTCCTACTACAGAGTTAGATAGTGCTGCTCAGCTAGTTCAGACCAACAGACTCCTACTACAGAGTTAGATAGTGCTGCTCAGCTAGTTCAGACCAACAGACTCCTAGTGTAGAGTTAGATAGTGCTGCTCAGCTAGTTCAGACCAACAGACTCCTAGTGTAGAGTTAGATAGTGCTGCTCAGCTAGTTCAGACCAACAGACTCCTAGTGTAGAGTTAGATAGCGCTGCTCAGCTAGTTCAGACCAACAGACTCCTACTACAGAGTTAGATAGCGCTGCTCAGCTAGTTTAGACCAACAGACTCCTACTACAGAGTTAGATAGTGCTGCTCAGCTAGTTCAGACCAACAGACTCCTACTACAGAGTTAGATAGTGCTGCTCAGCTAGTTCAGACCAACAGACTCCTAGTGTAGAGTTAGATAGTGCTGCTCAGCTAGTTCAGACCAACAGACTCCTAGTGTAGAGTTAGATAGTGCTGCTCAGCTAGTTCAGACCAACAGACTCCTAGTGTAGAGTTAGATAGTGCTGCTCAGCTAGTTCAGACCAACAGACTCCTACTACAGAGTTAGATAGTGCTGCTCAGCTAGTTCAGACCAACAGACTCCTAGTGTAGAGTTAGATAGCGCTGCTCAGCTAGTTCAGACCAACAGACTCCTACTACAGAGTTAGATAGTGCTGCTCAGCTAGTTCAGACAGAGTTAGATAGTGCTGCTCAGCTAGTTCAGACAGAGTTAGATAGTGCTGCTCAGCTAGTTCAGACCAACAGACTCCTACTACAGAGTTAGATAGTGCTGCTCAGCTAGTTCAGACCAACAGACTCCCACTACAGAGTTAGATAGTGCTGCTCAGCTAGTTCAGACCAACAGACTCCTACTACAGAGTTAGATAGTGCTGCTCAGCTAGTTCAGACCAACAGACTCCTACTGTAGAGTTAGATAGAGCTGCTCAGCTAGTTCAGACCAACAGACTCCTACTACAGAGATAGATAGTGCTGCTCAGCTAGTTCAGACCAACAGACTCCCACTACAGAGTTAGATAGTGCTGCTCAGCTAGTTCAGACCAACAGACTCCTAGTGTAGAGTTAGATAGTGCTGCTCAGCTAGTTCAGACCAACAGACTCCTACTACAGAGTTAGATAGCGCTGCTCAGCTAGTTCAGACCAACAGACTCCTACTACAGAGTTAGATAGCGCTGCTCAGCTAGTTCAGACCAACAGACTCCTAGTGTAGAGTTAGATAGTGCTGCTCAGCTAGTTCAGACCAACAGACTCCTACTACAGAGTTAGATAGTGCTGCTCAGCTAGTTCAGACCAACAGACTCCTACTACAGAGTTAGATAGTGCTGCTCAGCTAGTTCAGACCAACAGACTCCTAGTGTAGAGTTAGATAGTGCTGCTCAGCTAGTTCAGACCAACAGACTCCTACTACAGAGTTAGATAGAGCTGCTCAGCTCGTTCAGACCAACAGACTCCTAGTGTAGAGTTAGATAGTGCTGCTCAGCTAGTTCAGACCAACAGACTCCTAGTGTAGAGTTAGATAGTGCTGCTCAGCTAGTTCAGACAGTTAGCTAGTGCTGCTCAGCTAGTTCAGACAGTTAGCTAGTGCTGCTCAGCTAGTTCAGACCAACAGACTCCCACTACAGAGTTAGATAGTGCTGCTCAGCTAGTTCAGACCAACAGACTCCTACTACAGAGTTAGATAGTGCTGCTCAGCTAGTTCAGACCAACAGACTCCTAGTGAAGAGTTAGATAGTGCTGCTCAGCTAGTTCAGACCAACAGACTCCTAGTGTAGAGTTAGATAGTGCTGCTCAGCTAGTTCAGACCAACAGACTCCTACTACAGAGATAGATAGTGCTGCTCAGCTAGTTCAGACAGAGTTAGATAGTGCTGCTCAGCTAGTTCAGACCAACAGACTCCTACTACAGAGTTAGATAGCGCTGCTCAGCTAGTTCAGACCAACAGACTCCTACTACAGAGTTAGATAGTGCTGCTCAGCTAGTTCAGACCAACAGACTCCTACTACAGAGTTAGATAGTGCTGCTCAGCTAGTTCAGACCAACAGACTCCTACTACAGAGTTAGATAGCGCTGCTCAGCTAGTTCAACAGACTCCTAGTGTAGAGTTAGATAGCGCTGCTCAGCTAGTTCAGACCAACAGACTCCTACTACAGAGTTAGATAGTGCTGCTCAGCTAGTTCAGACCAACAGACTCCTACTACAGAGTTAGATAGTGCTGCTCAGCTAGTTCAGACCAACAGACTCCTACTACAGAGTTAGATAGTGCTGCTCAGCTAGTTCAGACCAACAGACTCCTACTACAGAGTTAGATAGTGCTGCTCAGCTAGTTCAGACCAACAGACTCCTACTACAGAGTTAGATAGAGCTGCTCAGCTCGTTCAGACCAACAGACTCCTAGTGTAGAGTTAGATAGTGCTGCTCAGCTAGTTCAGACCAACAGACTCCTACTACAGAGTTAGATAGTGCTGCTCAGCTAGTTCAGACCAACAGACTCCTAGTGTAGAGTTAGATAGTGCTGCTCAGCTAGTTCAGACCAACAGACTCCTAGTGTAGAGTTAGATAGTGCTGCTCAGCTAGTTCAGACCAACAGACTCCTACTACAGAGTTAGATAGTGCTGCTCAGCTAGTTCAGACCAACAGACTCCTAGTGTAGAGTTAGATAGTGCTGCTCAGCTAGTTCAGACCAACAGACTCCTAGTGTAGAGTTAGATAGTGCTGCTCAGCTAGTTCAGACCAACAGACTCCTACTACAGAGTTAGATAGAGCTGCTCAGCTAGTTCAGACCAACAGACTCCTAGTGTAGAGTTAGATAGTGCTGCTCAGCTAGTTCAGACCAACAGACTCCTAGTGTAGAGTTAGATAGTGCTGCTCAGCTAGTTCAGACAGTTAGCTAGTGCTGCTCAGCTAGTTCAGACAGTTAGCTAGTGCTGCTCAGCTAGTTCAGACCAACAGACTCCCACTACAGAGTTAGATAGTGCTGCTCAGCTAGTTCAGACCAACAGACTCCTACTACAGAGTTAGATAGTGCTGCTCAGCTAGTTCAGACCAACAGACTCCTACTACAGAGTTAGATAGTGCTGCTCAGCTAGTTCAGACCAACAGACTCCTAGTGAAGAGTTAGATAGTGCTGCTCAGCTAGTTCAGACCAACAGACTCCTAGTGTAGAGTTAGATAGTGCTGCTCAGCTAGTTCAGACCAACAGACTCCTAGTGAAGAGTTAGATAGTGCTGCTCAGCTAGTTCAGACCAACAGACTCCTAGTGAAGAGTTAGATAGTGCTGCTCAGCTAGTTCAGACCAACAGACTCCTACTACAGAGATAGATAGTGCTGCTCAGCTAGTTCAGACAGAGTTAGATAGTGCTGCTCAGCTAGTTCAGACCAACAGACTCCTACTACAGAGTTAGATAGCGCTGCTCAGCTAGTTCAACAGACTCCTAGTGTAGAGTTAGATAGCGCTGCTCAGCTAGTTCAGACCAACAGACTCCTACTACAGAGTTAGATAGTGCTGCTCAGCTAGTTCAGACCAACAGACTCCTACTACAGAGTTAGATAGTGCTGCTCAGCTAGTTCAGACCAACAGACTCCTAGTGTAGAGTTAGATAGTGCTGCTCAGCTAGTTCAGACCAACAGACTCCTACTACAGAGTTAGATAGTGCTGCTCAGCTAGTTCAGACCAACAGACTCCTAGTGTAGAGTTAGATAGTGCTGCTCAGCTAGTTCAGACCAACAGACTCCTACTACAGAGTTAGATAGTGCTGCTCAGCTAGTTCAGACCAACAGACTCCTACTACAGAGTTAGATAGTGCTGCTCAGCTAGTTCAGACCAACAGACTCCTACTACAGAGTTAGATAGTGCTGCTCAGCTAGTTCAGACCAACAGACTCCTACTACAGAGTTAGATAGTGCTGCTCAGCTAGTTCAGACCAACAGACTCCTAGTGTAGAGTTAGATAGTGCTGCTCAGCTAGTTCAGACCAACAGACTCCTACTACAGAGTTAGATAGTGCTGCTCAGCTAGTTCAGACCAACAGACTCCTAGTGTAGAGTTAGATAGTGCTGCTCAGCTAGTTCAGACCAACAGACTCCTAGTGTAGAGTTAGATAGTGCTGCTCAGCTAGTTCAGACCAACAGACTCCTACTACAGAGTTAGATAGCGCTGCTCAGCTAGTTCAGACCAACAGACTCCTAGTGTAGAGTTAGATAGTGCTGCTCAGCTAGTTCAGACCAACAGACTCCTACTACAGAGTTAGATAGTGCTGCTCAGCTAGTTCAGACCAACAGACTCCTACTACAGAGTTAGATAGTGCTGCTCAGCTAGTTCAGACCAACAGACTCCTACTACAGAGTTAGATAGTGCTGCTCAGCTAGTTCAGACCAACAGACTCCTACTACAGAGTTAGATAGTGCTGCTCAGCTAGTTCAGACCAACAGACTCCTACTACAGAGTTAGATAGTGCTGCTCAGCTAGTTCAGACCAACAGACTCCTACTACAGAGTTAGATAGTGCTGCTCAGCTAGTTCAGACCAACAGACTCCTAGTGTAGAGTTAGATAGTGCTGCTCAGCTAGTTCAGACCAACAGACTCCTACTACAGAGTTAGATAGCGCTGCTCAGCTAGTTCAGACCAACAGACTCCTACTACAGAGTTAGATAGTGCTGCTCAGCTAGTTCAGACCAACAGACTCCTAGTGTAGAGTTAGATAGTGCTGCTCAGCTAGTTCAGACCAACAGACTCCTAGTGTAGAGTTAGATAGTGCTGCTCAGCTAGTTCAGACCAACAGACTCCTAGTGTAGAGTTAGATAGTGCTGCTCAGCTAGTTCAGACCAACAGACTCCTACTACAGAGTTAGATAGTGCTGCTCAGCTAGTTCAGACCAACAGACTCCTACTACAGAGTTAGATAGTGCTGCTCAGCTAGTTCAGACCAACAGACTCCTACTACAGAGTTAGATAGTGCTGCTCAGCTAGTTCAGACCAACAGACTCCTACTACAGAGTTAGATAGTGCTGCTCAGCTAGTTCAGACCAACAGACTCCTAGTGTAGAGTTAGATAGTGCTGCTCAGCTAGTTCAGACCAACAGACTCCTACTACAGAGTTAGATAGTGCTGCTCAGCTAGTTCAGACCAACAGACTCCTACTACAGAGTTAGATAGTGCTGCTCAGCTAGTTCAGACCAACAGACTCCTAGTGTAGAGTTAGATAGTGCTGCTCAGCTAGTTCAGACCAACAGACTCCTACTACAGAGTTAGATAGTGCTGCTCAGCTAGTTCAGACCAACAGACTCCTACTACAGAGTTAGATAGTGCTGCTCAGCTAGTTCAGACCAACAGACTCCTACTACAGAGTTAGATAGTGCTGCTCAGCTAGTTCAGACCAACAGACTCCTAGTGTAGAGTTAGATAGTGCTGCTCAGCTAGTTCAGACCAACAGACTCCTACTACAGAGTTAGATAGTGCTGCTCAGCTAGTTCAGACCAACAGACTCCTACTACAGAGTTAGATAGCGCTGCTCAGCTAGTTCAGACCAACAGACTCCTAGTGTAGAGTTAGATAGTGCTGCTCAGCTAGTTCAGACCAACAGACTCCTAGTGTAGAGTTAGATAGTGCTGCTCAGCTAGTTCAGACCAACAGACTCCTACTACAGAGTTAGATAGTGCTGCTCAGCTAGTTCAGACCAACAGACTCCTAGTGTAGAGTTAGATAGTGCTGCTCAGCTAGTTCAGACCAACAGACTCCTAGTGTAGAGTTAGATAGTGCTGCTCAGCTAGTTCAGACAGTTAGATAGTGCTGCTCAGCTAGTTCAGACCAACAGACTCCTAGTGTAGAGTTAGATAGTGCTGCTCAGCTAGTTCAGACAGTTAGATAGTGCTGCTCAGCTAGTTCAGACCAACAGACTCCTAGTGTAGAGTTAGATAGTGCTGCTCAGCTAGTTCAGACCAACAGACTCCTACTACAGATAGTGCTGCTCAGCTAGTTCAGACCAACAGACTCCTAGTGAGTTAGATAGTGCTGCTCAGCTAGTTCAGACCAACAGACTCCTAGTGTAGAGTTAGATAGTGCTGCTCAGCTAGTTCAGACCAACAGACTCCTAGTGTAGAGTTAGATAGTGCTGCTCAGCTAGTTCAGACCAACAGACTCCTAGTGTAGAGTTAGATAGCGCTGCTCAGCTAGTTCAGACCAACAGACTCCTACTACAGAGTTAGATAGTGCTGCTCAGCTAGTTCAGACCAACAGACTCCTACTACAGAGTTAGATAGTGCTGCTCAGCTAGTTCAGACCAACAGACTCCTACTACAGAGTTAGATAGTGCTGCTCAGCTAGTTCAGACCAACAGACTCCTAGTGTAGAGTTAGATAGTGCTGCTCAGCTAGTTCAGACCAACAGACTCCTAGTGTAGAGTTAGATAGTGCTGCTCAGCTAGTTCAGACCAACAGACTCCTACTACAGAGTTAGATAGTGCTGCTCAGCTAGTTCAGACCAACAGACTCCTACTACAGAGTTAGATAGTGCTGCTCAGCTAGTTCAGACCAACAGACTCCTACTACAGAGTTAGATAGCGCTGCTCAGCTAGTTCAGACCAACAGACTCCTACTACAGAGTTAGATAGTGCTGCTCAGCTAGTTCAGACCAACAGACTCCTAGTGTAGAGTTAGATAGTGCTGCTCAGCTAGTTCAGACCAACAGACTCCTAGTGTAGAGTTAGATAGTGCTGCTCAGCTAGTTCAGACCAACAGACTCCTAGTGTAGAGTTAGATAGCGCTGCTCAGCTAGTTCAGACCAACAGACTCCTAGTGTAGAGTTAGATAGTGCTGCTCAGCTAGTTCAGACCAACAGACTCCTACTACAGAGTTAGATAGCAGCTAGTTCAGACCAACAGACTCCTACTACAGAGTTAGATAGCTGCTCAGCTAGTTCAGACCAACAGACTCCTAGTGTAGAGTTAGATAGTGCTGCTCAGCTAGTTCAGACCAACAGACTCCTACTACAGAGTTAGATAGTGCTGCTCAGCTAGTTCAGACCAACAGACTCCTAGTGTAGAGTTAGATAGCGCTGCTCAGCTAGTTCAGACCAACAGACTCCTACTACAGAGTTAGATAGCGCTGCTCAGCTAGTTCAGACCAACAGACTCCTAGTGTAGAGTTAGATAGTGCTGCTCAGCTAGTTCAGACCAACAGACTCCTACTACAGAGTTAGATAGCGCTGCTCAGCTAGTTCAGACCAACAGACTCCTACCCCAGAGTTAGATAGTGCTGCTCAGCTAGTTCAGACCAACAGACTCCTACTACAGAGTTAGATAGTGCTGCTCAGCTAGTTCAGACCAACAGACTCCTAGTGTAGAGTTAGATAGTGCTGCTCAGCTAGTTCAGACCAACAGACTCCTAGTGTAGAGTTAGTTAGTGCTGCTCAGCTAGTTCAGACCAACAGACTCCTACTACAGAGTTAGATAGTGCTGCTCAGCTAGTTCAGACCAACAGACTCCTACTACAGAGTTAGATAGCGCTGCTCAGCTAGTTCAGACCAACAGACTCCTAGTGTAGCTAGTTCAGACAGTTAGTTAGACAGTTAGCTGCTCAGCTAGTTCAGACCAACAGACTCCTACTACAGAGTTAGATAGTGCTGCTCAGCTAGTTCAGACAGTTAGATAGTGCTGCTCAGCTAGTTCGGACAGAGTTAGATAGGGTTTTGTGACTCCTGCCGCTGATGTTATGTCAGAAATGATCACTTCTGGACAACTAGTTGTTCAGAGATGACAGAACAACAACAAATAACAGTCTGTTGTTTTTAATACAGACGTTGATATTGACCTTTAACCCACGTGGTGGATATGATATAACACCCAACACTATTTCACTTCTGCTTTGCTCCTTTTGAAATGAAAGGCAGCGATGTGCCTCTGGCCCCTGGTGAAATGCGCTCCTGGTCACAGGGGACAGCTGACTGTGTGGATGACCTACTGAAGGTTACGTTCTCTCTCTGTGTCTCCTATCAGCTCTGTGTTGTCCAGTAAACAGGAAGGAACCCTCCCTGCTCAGAGAGAGAGAGAGATATATGTGATGTCTACTGTTACTTTTTATTGTTTACCTCACTTGCTTTGGCAATGTTAACACATGTTTCCCATGCCAATAAAGCCCCTTGAATTGAATTGAATTGAATTGATATACCCTTCTCATACACATGCAGATCAGCCACTGGTATCCAGCCAATACTGCTGGCCCTCTCTCTCCTGATGCCATCTTGGAGATGAGATGAGAGGAGGAGGAGGGGACGGGGGTGAGGGGGGGGCTTTTCGAGCGTATCACTTTTGCTGGTCACTGCATTCCAAAGTGTGTTGCATTATGGGGGGAAATAGTTGTCCGACTTGCGGCTACATAACGACTACATGAACTTTCCCAACAACAAAGAAACCGGTAGAAGAAAGCATCTTATGGAGCAGCAGGACTGTGATGCAACACCAACATAGACACATGCTATGAGACCCGCTAACACACACACACTACACTTACACACACACTACACTTACACACGGACTTAGTACTGTAGATATGAGATGCAACACAAACATAGACACATGCTATGAGACCCGCTAACACACACACACTACACTTACACACACACTACACTTACACACACACTACACTTACACACGGACTACACTTACACACACACTACACTTACACACGGACTTAGTACTGTAGATATGTGATGCAACACAAACATAGACACATGCTATGGGACCCGCTAACACACACACACTACACTTACACAGGGACTTAGTACTGTAGATATGAGATGCAACACAAACATAGACACATGCTATGAGACCCGCTAACACACACGCACTACACTTACACACGGACTTAGTACTGTAGATATGTGATGCAACACCAACATAGACACATGCTATGAGACCCGCTAACACACACACACACACTACACTTACACACTGACTTAGTACTGTAGATATGAGATGCAACACAAACATAGACACGTGCTATGAGACCCGCTAACACACACACACTACACTTACACACACACTACACTTACACACACACTACACTTACACACGGACTTAGTACTGTAGATATGTGATGCAACACAAACATAGACACATGCTATGAGACCCGCTAACACACACACACTACACTTACACACACACTACACTTACACACGGACTTAGTACTGTAGATATGTGATGCAACACAAACATAGACACATGCTATGAGACCCGCTAACACACACACACTACACTTACACACGGACTTAGTACTGTAGATATGAGATGCAACACAAACATAGACACATGCTATGGGACACGCTAACACACACACACACACTACACTTACACACGGACTTAGTACTGTAGATATGTGATGCAACACAAACATAGACACATGCTATGAGACCCGCTAACACACACACACTACACTTACACACGGACTTAGTACTGTAGATATGTGGTAGTGGTGGAGCAGCAGGGACTGAGGGCACACAGTGGGTTGTGAAAGCTGTGGATGTATTGTAATGTTTTTAAACTGCCTTAATTTTTCCGGGCTCCAGGGAAGAGTATCTGCTGTCTTGGAGCAGGAACTAATGGGGATCCATAATAAACCCCAGGAAGAGTAGCTGCTGCCTTGACAGGAACTAATGGGGATCCATAATAAACCCCAGGAAGAGTAGCTGCTGCCTTGGAGCAGGAACTAATGGGGATCCATAATAAACCCCAGGAAGAGTAGCTGCTGCCTTGACAGGAACTAATGGGGATCCATAATAAACCCCAGGAAGAGTAGCTGCTGCCTTGACAGGAACTAATGGGGATCCATAATAAACCCCAGGAAGAGTAGCGGCTGCCTTGGTGCAGTAACTAATGGGGATCCATAATAAATACAAATGTGATCAACATCACAAAGTTTCTGCAGTTGCTCTTTGCCGACTTTATCCTGCCAGTCACCGCCTGCATTGTGGGAAGCTCTATTATCCACCAGTCTAAAGGGTGTTTTTGTTTGACTCGTGACTGAAAAGGGAACCAATTGTGTGCGATTCATGTTTACTGTGGACAAATGAATGGATATTTCAGGCTCTCTCTAACCAATTGATAGTACAATAATATATATTTAAAAATATACAGTGCCAGTCAAGAGTTTGTTCACACCTACTCATTCCAGGGTTTTTCTTTATTTTTTACTATTTTCTACATTTTTACTATTTTCTACATTTTTACTATTTTCTACACTATTAAGTGAAGACATCAGAACTATGAAAAAACAGATATGGAATCATGTAGTAACCCCCCAAAAAGTAAAACAAATCAAAATATATTTGGGATGAGCTGGACCGCAGAGTGAAGGAAAAGCAGCCAACAAGTCCTCAGCATATGTGGGAACTCCTTCAAGACAGTTGGAAAAGCATTCCAGGTGAAGTTGGTTGAGAGAATGCCAAGAGTGTGCAAAGCTGTCATCAAGGCAAAGGGTGGCTACTTTGAAGAATTTCAAATCTCAAATATATTTTGTGTTTGTGAGAGATCATGTACTTCTCACATCTCAACCTGACTCTAGACCAATCAGCAACTCAGCCTGACTCTAGACCAATCAGCATCTCAGCCTGACTCTAGACCAATCAGCATCTCAACCTGACTCTAGACCAATCAGCATCCCAGACTGACTCTAGACCAATCAGCATCTCAACCTGACTCTAGACCAATCAGCATCTCAACCTGACTCTAGACCAATCAGCATCTCAACCTGACTCTAGACCAATCAGCATCTCAACCTGACTCTAGACCAATCAGCATCCCAGCCTGACTCTAGACCAATCAGCATCTCAACCTGACTCTAGACCAATCAGCATCTCAACCTGAGTCTAGACCAATCAGCATCTCAGCCTGACTCTAGACCAATCAGCATCTCAGCCTGACTCTAGACCAACCAGCAGCTCAGCCTGACTCTAGACCAATCAGCATCTCAGCCTGACTCTAGACCAATCAGCATCTCAGCCTGACTCTAGACCAACCAGCATCTCAGCCTGACTCTAGACCAATCAGCATCTCAGCCTGACTCTAGACCAATCAGCATCTCAACCTGACTCAGCCAGCATCTCAGCCTGACTCTAGACCAATCAGCATCTCAGCCTGACTCTAGACCAATCAGTATCTCAGCCTGACTCTAGACCAATCAGCATCTCAACCTGACTCAGCCAGCATCTCAGCCTGACTCTAGACCAATCAGCATCTCAGCCTGACTCAGCCAGCATCTCAGCCTGACTCTAGACCAATCAGCATCTCAGCCTGACTCTAGACCAATCAGCATCTCAGCCTGACTCTAGACCAATCAGCATCTCAGCCTGACTCAGCCAGCATCTCAACCTGACTCTAGACCAATCAGCATCTCAGCCTGACTCTAGACCAATCAGCAACTCAGCCTGACTCTTACAGACGAAGTTATTAAATTGTCAACATTGTGTCTCTCCCTTTCCAGCCCTTAAGAATAGAATATAGAAGTGTAGTGTAGTGTATCCATGTAGTGTAGTCATGTAGTGTAGTCATGTAGTTTAGTCGTGTAGTGTAGTTATGTAGTTTAGTCGTGTAGTGTAGTCATGTAGTTTAGTCGTGTAGTGTATCCATGTAGTGTAGTCATGTTGTGTATCCATGTAGTGTAGTCGTGTAGTGTAGTCATGTAGTTTAGTCGTGTAGTGTAGTCGTGTAGTGTATCCATATAGTGTAGTCGTGTAGTGTAGTCATGTAGTTTAGTCGTGTAGTGTAGTGTATCCATGTAGTGTAGTCATGTAGTTTAGTCGTGCAGTGTAGTCGTGTAGTGTAGTCATGTAGTTTAGTCATGTTGTGTATCCATGTAGTGTAGTCATGTAGTGTAGTCATGTAGTTTAGTCGTGTAGTTTAGTTGTGTAGTGTAGTGTATCCATGTAGTGTAGTCATGTAGTGTAGTCATGTAGTTTAGTCGTGTAGTGTAGTCATGTAGTTTAGTCGTGTAGTGTAGTGTATCCATGTAGTTTAGTCGTGTAGTGTAGTCGTGTAGTGTAGTGTATCCATGTAGTGTAGTCATGTTGTGTATCCATGTAGTGTAGTCATGTAGTTTAGTCGTGTAGTGTAGTCATGTAGTTTAGTCGTGTAGTGTAGTCGTGTAGTGTATCCATGTAGTGTAGTCATGTAGTGTATCCATGTAGTGTATCCATGTAGTGTAGTCATGTAGTTTAGTCGTGTAGTGTAGTGTATCCATGTAGTGTAGTCATGTAGTGTAGTCATGTAGTTTAGTCGTGCAGTGTAGTCGTGTAGTGTAGTCAAGTAGTTTAGTCATGTTGTGTATCCATGTAGTGTATCC
>NC_088231.1:23935363-23945363 GCF_036934945.1 Oncorhynchus masou masou
TGGGTTCCAAGGACCATGTTCTACTAACTGAGCTATAGAGGACCATGTTCTACTAACTGAACTACAGAGAACCATGTTCTACTGACTGAACTACAGAGAACTGTGTTCTACTGACTGAACTACAGAGGACCATGTTCTACTAACTGAACTACAGAGGACCATGTTCTATTGACTGAACTACAGAGAACTGTGTTCTACTGACTGAACTACAGAGGACCATGTTCTACTAACTGAACTACAGAGGACCATGTTCTACTAACTGAACTACAGTCCTGGGTTCCAAGGACCATGTTCTACTAACTGAGCTATAGAGGACTGTGTTCTACTAACTGAACTACAGAGAACCATGTTCTACTGACTGAACTACAGAGAACTGTGTTCTACTGACTGAACTACAAAGGACCATGTTCTACTAACTGAACTACAGAGGACCATGTTCTACTAACTGAACTACATAGGACCATTCTCTACTAACTGAGCTATAGAGGACCATGTTCTACTAACTGAACTACAGAGAACCATGTTCTACTGACTGAACTACAGAGAACTGTGTTCTACTGACTGAACTACAGAGAACTGTGTTCTACTGAATGAACTACAGAGGACCATGTTCTACTAACTGAACTACAGAGGACCATGTTCTACTAACTGAACTACAGAGGACCATGTTCTACTAACTGAACTACAGAGAGCCATGTTCTACTGACTGAACTACAGAGAACTGTGTTCTACTGACTGAACTACAGAGAACTGTGTTCTACTGACTGAACTACAGAGAACTGTGTTCTACTGACTGAACTACAGAGAACTGTGTTCTACTGACTGAACTACAGAGAATTGTGTTCTACTGACTGAACTACAGAGGACCATGTTCTACTAACTGACCTACAGAGGACCATGTTCTACTAACTGAACTACAGAGGACCATGTTCTACTAACTGAACTACAGACAACCGTGTTCTACTGACTGAACTACAGACAACCGTGTTCTACTGACTGAACTACAGAGAACTGTGTTCTACTGACTGAACTACAGAGAACTGTGTTCTACTGACTGAACTACAGAGAACTGTGTTCTACTGACTGAACTACAGAGAACTGTGTTCTACTGACTGAACTACAGAGGACCATGTTCTACTAACTGACCTACAGAGGACCATGTTCTACTAACTGACCTACAGAGGACCATGTTCTACTAACTGAACTACAGAGGACCATGTTCTACTAACTGAACTACAGAGGACCATGTTCTACTAACTGAACTACAGAGGACCATGTTCTACTAACTGAACTACAGAGGACCATGCTCTACTAACTGAACTACAGAGGACCATGTTCTACTAACTGAACTACAGAGAACCATGTTCTACTGACTGAACTACAGAGAACTGTGTTCTACTGACTGAACTACAGAGAACTGTGTTCTACTGACTGAACTACAGAGAACTGTGTTCTACTGACTGAACTACAGAGAATTGTGTTCTACTGACTGAACTACAGAGGACCATGTTCTACTAACTGACCTACAGAGGACCATGTTCTACTAACTGAACTACAGAGGACCATGTTCTACTAACTGAACTACAGAGAACCATGTTCTACTGACTGAACTACAGAGAACTGTGTTCTACTGACTGAACTACAGAGAACTGTGTTCTACTGACTGAACTACAGAGAACTGTGTTCTACTGACTGAACTACAGAGAATTGTGTTCTACTGACTGAACTACAGAGGACCATGTTCTACTAACTGACCTACAGAGGACCATGTTCTACTAACTGAACTACAGATGACCATGTTCTACTAACTGAACTACAGAGAACCATGTTCTACTGACTGAACTACAGAGAACCGTGTTCTACTGACTGAACTACAGAGAACCGTGTTCTACTGACTGAACTACAGAGAACTGTGTTCTACTGACTGAACTACAGAGAACTGTGTTCTACTGACTGAACTACAGAGAACTGTGTTCTACTGACTGAACTACAGAGGACCATGTTCTACTAACTGACCTACAGAGGACCATGTTCTACTAACTGAACTACAGAGGACCATGTTCTACTAACTGAACTACAGATGACCATGTTCTACTAACTGAACTACAGAGGACCATGTTCTACTAACTGAACTACAGAGGACCATGTTCTACTAACTGAACTACAGAGAACCATGTTCTACTGACTGAACTACAGAGAACCGTGTTCTACTGACTGAACTACAGAGAACTGTGTTCTACTGACTGAACTACAGAGAACTGTGTTCTACTGACTGAACTACAGAGAACTGTGTTCTACTGACTGAACTACAGAGAACTGTGTTCTACTGACTGAACTACAGAGGACCATGTTCTACTAACTGACCTACAGAGGACCATGTTCTACTAACTGACCTACAGAGGACCATGTTCTACTAACTGAACTACAGAGGACCATGTTCTACTAACTGAACTACAGAGGACCATGTTCTACTAACTGAACTACAGAGGACCATGTTCTACTAACTGAACTACAGAGGACCATGTACTACTAACTACAGAGGACGGTGTTCTACTAACTGAACTACAGAGGACCGTGTATTGAAGTGTGGAGAGTTAACCTGTGTGTGTTTCTCTCTAGGCTGGTCGGTTTAGAGGTCTGACGAAGGGCTTCCCTCCTCTACCTCAACGCTCCTCGGGAAGGCGATCCTTCGGCCGCATTAGCCTGGCACGCTCGCTGGATGACCTGGAGGTAGGACACACACACGCGTACACACACCCACACACACACACATCAACACACACACACACAGGTGCAGGCATACATACATACACACCCATATGCCCTTAAATCCTAAAACAAAACACTTCTACCTAAAACTGACCCTCACCACCCCTAAAACACTTCTACCTAAAACTGACCCTCACCACCCCTAAAAACACTTCTACCTAAAACTGACCCTCACACTTCTACCTCAACTCACCCTCACACTTCTACCGAAAACTGACCCTCACCACCCCTAATGCACTTCTACCTAAAACTGACCCTCACCACCCCTAAAACACTTCTACCTAAAACTGACCCTCACCACCCCTAAAACACTTCTACCTAAAACTGACCCTCACCACCCCTAAAACACTTCTACCTAAAACTGACCCTCACCACCCCTAAAACACTTCTACCTAAAACTGACCCTCACCACCCCTAAAAACACTTCTACCTAAAACTGACCCTCACCACCCCTAAAACACTTCTACCTAAAACTGACCCTCACACTTCTACCTAAAACTGACCCTCACCACCCCTAAAACACTTCTACCTAAAACTGACAAATCTGGGTTTAACGGATGCTTGGAGAACGCTTCCTGCTCGAATGCATAGTGCCAATTGTAAAGTTTGGTGGAGGAAAAACAATGGTCTCGATCTCTTTTTCGTGGTTTGGGCCCTTTCGTTCCAGTGAAGGGAAATCTTAACACTACAGCATAACAATGACATTCTAGATGATTCCGTGCTTCCAACTTTGTGGCAACAGTTTTGGGGAAGGCCCTTTCCTGTTTCAACCCTGATGAAGCGATGCCCGTACAGAAATGGTTTGTCGAGATCGGTGTGGAAGAACTTGACTGGCCTGCACAGAGCCCTGACCTCAACCCCATCGAACACCTTCGGGATGAAATGGAACGCCGACTGTGAGCCAGGAGGCCTAATCGCCCAACATCAGTACCCGACGTCACTAATGATCTTGTGGCTGAAAGGAAGCAAGTCCCCGCAGCAATGTTCCAACATCTAGTGGAAAGCCTTCCCCGAAGAGTGGAGGCTGTTATAGCAGCAATGTTCCAACATCTAGTGGAAAGCCTTCCCAGAAGAATGGAGGCTGTTGTAGCAGCAATGTTCCAACATCTAGTGGAAAGCCTTCCCAGAGGAGTGGAGGCTGTTAGAGCAGCAATGTTCCAACATCTAGTGGAAAGCCTTCCCAGAGGAGTGGAGGCTGTTATAGCAGCAATGTTCCATCATCTAGTGGAAAGCCTTCCCAGAAGAGTGGAGGCTGTTATAGCAGCAATGTTCCAACATCTAGTGGAAAGCCTTCCCAGAAGAGTGGAGGATGTTATAGCAGCAATGTTCCAACATCTAGTGGAAAGCCTTCCCAGAGGAGTGGAGGCTGTTATAGCAGCAATGTTCCATCATCTAGTGGAAAGCCTTCCCAGAAGAGTGGAGGATGTTATAGCAGCAATGTTCCATCATCTAGTGGAAAGCCTCCCCAGAAGAGTGGAGGCTGTTATAGCAGCAATGTTCCAACAACTAGTGGAAAGCCTTCCCAAGAGAGTGGAGGCTGTTATAGCAGCAATGTTCCAACATCTAGTGGAAAGCCTTCCCAGAAGAGTGGAGGCTGTTATAGCAGCAATGTTCCTACATCTAGTGGAAAGCCTTCCCAGAAGAGTGGTGGCTGTTATAGCAGCAATATTCCAACATCTAGTGGAAAGCCTTCCCAGAAGAGTGGAGGCTGTTATAGCAGCAATGTTCCAACATCTAGTGGAAAGCCTTCCCAGAAGACTGGAGGCTGTTATAGTAGCAATGTTCCATCATCTAGTGGAAAGCCTTCCCAGAAGAGTGGAGGCTGTTATAGCAGCAATGTTCCAACATCTAGTGGAAAACCTTCCCAGAAGAGTGGAGGCTGTTATAGCAGCAATGTTCCAACATCTAGTGGAAAGCCTTCCCAGAAGAGTGGAGGCTGTTATAGCAGCAATGTTCCAACATCTAGTGGAAAACCTTCCCAGAAGAGTGGAGGCTGTTATAGCAGCAATGTTCCAACATCTAGTGGAAAGCCTTCCCAGATGAGTGGAGGCTGTTATAGCAGCAAAGGGGGACCAACTCCATATTAAAGCTTTCCCAGAAGAGTGGAGGCTGTTATAGCAGCAAAGGGGGACCAACTCCATATTAAAGCCTTCCCAGAAGACTGGAGGCTGTTATAGCAGCAAAGGGGGGGACCAACTCCATATTAAAGCCTTCCCAGAAGAGTGGAGGCTGTTATAGCAGCAAAGGGGGACCAACTCCATATTAAAGCCTTCCCAGAAGAGTGGAGGCTGTTATAGCAGCAAAGGGAGACCAACTCCATATTAAAGCTTTCCCAGAAGAGTGGAGGCTGTTATAGCAGCAAAGGGGGACCAACTCCATATTAAAGCCTTCCCAGAAGACTGGAGGCTGTTATAGCAGCAAAGGGGGACCAACTCCATATTAAAGCCTTCCCAGAAGAGTGGAGGCTGTTATAGCAGCAAAGGGGGACCAACTCCATATTAATGCCTTCCCAGAAGAGTGGAGGCTGTTATAGCAGCAAAGGGGGACCAACTCCATATTAAAGCCTTCCCAGAAGAGTGGAGGCTGTTATAGCAGCAAAGGGGGACCAACTCCATATTAAAGCCTTCCCAGAAGAGTGGAGGCTGTTATAGCAGCAAAGGGGGACCAACTCCATATTAAAGCCCATAGTTTTGAAATGAGATGTTAGACGAGAAGGTGTCCACATACTTTTGGTCATGTAGTGTACACAAACACACACACACCCTTGTATGTATGCTGGATTACCCAGCATGCCGTGCTGCAGGGACTTCACTCTCTTCTTTCCTCTTTTTATCTTCTCTCTCTCTATTCTACCTTTTTTTCTTCTGGTCGCTGGGCCCCTGTTACATGATGTCCACAAACAGAGACAGCCTTGTTTAGGAGAGAGAGAGGACGGGGAGGGGGAGAGGGGGGGAGAGGAGGGGGAGAGGGAGGGGAGGGGGAGAGGGAGATCTGGGAGAGGAGGGAGAGGGAGAGGAGGGGGAGATCTGGGAGAGGGAGAGGAGGGGGAGAGGGAGGGGAGGGGGAGATCTGGGAGAGGAGGGAGAGGGAGAGGAGGAGGAGAGGGAGAGGAGGGAGGGGGAGAGGGAGTTGTGGGAGGGGGGAGAGGGAGTTGTGGGAGGAGGGAGAGGGAGATGTGGGAGGGGGGAGAGGGAGTTGTGGGAGGAGGGAGAGGGAGATGTGGGAGAGGGGAGAGGAGAGGGAGGTGAGGGGAGAGGGAGACAGGGGGGAGAGAGAGGAGAGGGAGATGTGGGAAAGGAAAAGTAAAGTGAGAGCGAGAGGGATGAGGGGGAGGAAAAGGGTGAAAAGGGGAGATTATTCTAATAGGGAGGGGGAGGGGGAGAGGAGGGAGGGCGATGGATGGATAGGCTGACATTCCTCTACGTAGAGAGACCACACACACACACACACACACACACACACACACACACACACACACACACACACACACACACACACACACACACACACACACACACACACACACACACACACACACACACACACACACACACACACACACACACACACACACACACACACACACACACACACACACACACACACACACACACACACACACACACACAATTATCACCCCAGTCATGCACACATAGACACACTCTAATTATCTGGCTCAATCCACACACACACACACACACACCCTCCTCCCATCCTTCTTGTTTCATCTCGTCACAGAGACAGTACTAACCAGCTAATATACCCAGTGTTGTTTGTGTGTGTGTGCGTGAGAAGGGGACCTCAAGGCTTGTCTTATGATCAATATGATTCTCTAGACCTGCCTTATTGTCTTATGATCAATATGATTCTGTAGACCTGCCTTATTGTCTTGTGATCAATATGATTCTCTAGACCTGCCTTATTGTCTTATGATCAATATGATTCTGTAGACCTGCCTTATTGTCATATGATTCTCTAGACCTGTCTGGTGTCTTATGATCAACATGATCCTCTAGACCTGCCTTATTGTCTTGTGATCAATATGATCCTCTAGACCCATCTGGTGTCTTGTGATCAATATGATTCTGTAGACCTGCCTTATTGTCTTATGATCAATATGATTCTCTAGACCCGCCTGGTGTCTTGTGATCAATATGATTCTCTAGACCCGCCTGCTGTCTTATGATCAATATGATTCTCTAGACCCGCCTGCTGTCTTATGATCAATATGATTCTCTAGACCTGCCTTATTGTCTTATGATCAATATGATCCTCTAGACCTGCCTTATTGTCTTGTGATCAATATGATCCTCTAGACCCGCCTGGTGTCTTGTGATCAATACTGTTCTGTACACCCGTCTTTGAATATATGGTTTTCAGAGTATTTAAAAAAAAAAATATGTAACAAGCCATATTAACAAAGATACTGGTAACTAAGCTTCTTCTATCTGTGATATTTACATTTGAACAGTGGTCAAATCGTTCTGTTTCTTTCTGCCTTCTTGTCCCAAGGTTCCGCTGAGGATATTTGGATTTATGTGTAAGACGCGGCTTCTTGTAATTTGCATATAACCACGTGATAAGATTAGATGGGGCACTAGTAGACCTGTCTGGTGTCTTAGATGGGGCAATATAGATTCTGCTAGACACTGTCTGGTGTCTTATGATCAATATTAGATGGGGCACTCTAGACGGCTGCCTTATTAGATGGGGCACTAGTAGATCAGATATGATTAGATGGGGCACTAGTAGAGGCTGCCTGGTGTCTTGTGATCAATTATGATTCTCTAGACCTGCCTGGTGTCTTGTGATCAATATTAGATTCACTAGTACCCGCTGCTGGTGTCTTGTTGATCACTAGTAGATTCGGACGCTGCTTAGAGAGAGAGAGATTAGATGGGGCACTAGTAGAGGCGGACGCTGCTTAGAGAGAGAGATTAGATGGGCACTAGTAGAGGCGGACGCTGCTTAGAGAGAGAGATTAGATGGGGCATTAGTAGAGGCGGACGCTGCAGAGATGATTAGATGGGGCACTAGTAGAGGCCGCTGCCTGGTGTCTTATGATCAATAGTGATCCTCTAGACCCGAGATTAGATGGGGCTTATGATCAATATGATTCTTGGGGCACTAGTAGAGGCGGACGCTGTCTTGTGATCAATATGATTCTCCATCAAAAGAACCAACATACCAATTATGTCTTATGATCAATATGAATCTCTAGACCCGCCTGATGTCTTATGATCAATATGACTTCTGGGACAAACACCAAATTGAGACTCTGCACGTGTCTTCTGAAAAATATCCTCCGTTCTCTAGAACACCAAATAGTGCATGCAGAGCAGAATTAGTGTCTTAATTATCAAAATCCAGAAAAGAGCTGTTAAATTCTATAACCACCTAAAAGGAAGTGTCTTATGCCATCAATACAGAGAGATGAACCTGGAGAAGAGTCCCGCCTGGTCCTGTCTTGTTCCCAAACACACCCCGATTAATATGAACCTGGAGAAGAGTCCCTAGACCTGGTCCTGTGCTTGTTCCCAAACAATATGATCCTCTAGAAGAGTCCCGCCAAGTGTCTTGTGATCAAAACTGTTCTGAGCCCCAGGACAGCAAATCAATTGAATAAATATGGTTTTCAAAAAGATATTTTGAAAAAAGAATTAACAAAAAAACCATAAACAAATGATATTTGGTAACTAAACTTCTTACTATCTGTGATGACCCAAAATTTGAAAGCTTGACTATGTCAGACTCGCGAGCATAGCCTTCTTTCTGCCTTCTTGTCCCATGGTTCACGCTGAGGAAATTTGTATTTATCCTGCCCAATGTATGACCATATTAGAGAGACATATTTCCTGTAATTTGCATATAACCACAAAGAATTCGAAAACAAGATTAGATTTTGCAAAACTCCCATATCTACTGGGTGAAATTCCACAGTGTGCCATCAGAGCAGCAAGATTTGTGACCTTAGATGGGGCAACTAGTGAGGAACAAACACCATTGTAAATACAACCCATATCTATGATTTATTTTATGGGGTCCTTTCAAATTTGGACGTAAAAACACTGTATAGAGATATATATATTAGATGGGGCACTTTCAGTAGATTGGTTTGAAACTTCTTATGTGTGATGTCTACTGTTAATTTTTATTGTTTAGATGGGGCAATAGTTAGACATGTTTCCCATGCTGCTTGAGAATTGAATTGAGAGATTAGATGGGGCACTAGTAGAGAAGGCCGCTGCTTAGAGAGAGAGAGATTAGATGGGGCACTAGTAGAGAAGGCCGCTGCTTAGAGAGAGAGAGATTAGATGGGGCACTAGTAGAGAAGGCCGCTGCTTAGAGAGAGAGAGATTAGATGGGGCACTAGTAGAGGCGGACGCTGCTTAGAGAGAGAGAGATTAGATGGGGCACTAGTAGAGGCGGCCGCTGCTTAGAGAGAGAGAGATTAGATGGGGCACTAGTAGAGAAGGCCGCTGCTTAGAGAGAGAGAGATTAGATGGGGCACTAGTAGAGGCGGACGCTGCTTAGAGAGAGAGAGATTAGATGGGGCACTAGTAGAGGCGGCCGCTGCTTAGAGAGAGATTAGATGGGGCACTAGTAGAGAAGGCCGCTTCTTAGAGAGAGAGAGATTAGATGGGGCACTAGTAGAGAAGGCCGCTGCTTAGAGAGAGAGAGATTAGATGGGGCACTAGTAGAGGCGGACGCTGCTTAGAGAGAGATTAGATGGGGCACTAGTAGAGGCGGCCGCTGCTTAGAGAGAGAGAGATTAGATGGGGCACTAGTAGAGAAGGCGCTGCTTAGAGAGACAGAGATTAGATGGGGCACTAGTAGAGGCGGACGCTGCTTAGAGAGAGAGAGATTAGATGGGGCACTAGTAGAGGCGGACGCTGTTTAGAGAGAGAGATTAGATGGGGCACTAGTAGAGGCAGACGCTGCTTAGAGAGAGAGAGATTAGATGGGGCACTAGTAGAGGCGGACGCTGCTTAGAGAGAGAGATTAGATGGGGCACTAGTAGAGGCGGACGCTGCTTAGAGAGAGAGATTAGATGGGGCACTAGTAGAGGCGGACGCTGCTTAGAGAGAGAGATTAGATGGGGCACTAGTAGAGGCGGACGCTGCTTAGAGAGAGAGAGATTAGATGGGGCACTAGTAGAGGCGGACGCTGCTTAGAGAGAGAGATTAGATGGGGCACTAGTAGAGGCGGACGCTGCTTAGAGAGAGAGAGA
>NC_088231.1:23955363-23957863 GCF_036934945.1 Oncorhynchus masou masou
AGTTGTCTTGGCGATCTGATTTAGAAACCGGTTGGTAGATTTCTATATTCAGACAGTTGTCTTGGCGATCTGATTTAGAAACCGGTTGGTAGATTTCTATAGTTTGTCCAGACAGTTGTATTGGCGATCTGATTTAGAAACCTGTTGGTCGATTTCTATAGTTCAGACAGTTGTCTTGGCGATCTGATTTTGAAACCGGTTGGTAGATTTCTATAGTATGTTCAGACAGTTGTCTTGGCGATCTGATTTAGAAACCGGTTGGTAGATTTCTATAGTTCAGACAGTTGTCTTGGCGATCTGATTTAGAAACCGGTTGGTAGATTTCTATAGTTCAGACAGTTGTCTTGGCGATCTGATTTAGAAATACTTGTAAAAAACCGCTTTTCGGTTGTTCAGATTTGAATCCAAGTTAATGATAGTTTTGAGTTATTACATGTTCATTTCAGTTTAACTTGGTTCCTGTTCTGGTAACGGAGTCACGTTAACAACAGTGACTATCGGCCCGGCCATTTTGTGGCGCAACTTGAATTCTGATTCTCACGTTGAATCTGAATTAGACCATGTCGGTTGTCCTGGGCAACTCTCGTCCTCCAGGGCCTTGATTGGTGTCACACTTTTCCCCCATCCCTAACAAACACACCTGATTAATCACGTTACATTCTAAACTGAAGATCATGATTAGGTGATTATTAGAGTCAGGTGTGTTAGCTGGGGCAAAACTGTGACACCAATCAGGCCCTCGAGGACTGGACATGCCCACCCCTGTATCGAGACCAGCCTTCAGGCCCCTCCTCTGTAGCCTTGAGGCCCCTCCTCTGTAGCCTTGAGGCCCCTCCTCTATGTGGCTAGACCATTAACATCCAACCTTGAGGCCCCTCCTCTGTAGCCTTGAGGCCCCTCCTCTGTAGCCTTGAGGGCCCTCCTCTGTAGCCTTGAGGCCCCTCCTCTGTAGCCTTGAGTCCCCTCCTCTGTAGCCTTGAGGCCCCTTCTCTGTAGCCTTGAGGCCCCTTCTCTGTGGCTAGACCATTAACATCCAGCCTTGAGGCCCCTCCTCTGTAGCCTCCTTCTGAGCCTTGCCCCTTCTCTGTAGCCTTGAGGCCCCTCCTCTGTAGCCTTGAGGCCCCTCCTCTGTAGCCTTAACCCAACCTTGAGGCCCCTCCTCTGTAGCCTTGAGGCCCCTCCTCTGTAGCCTTGAGGGCCCTCCTCTGTAGCCTTGAGGCCCCTCCTCTGTAGCCTTGAGGCCCCTCCTCTGTAGCCTTGAGGCCCCTCCTCTGTAGCCTTGAGGCCCCTCCTCCTATGTGGCCAGCTGGTCCATTAACATCCAGCCTTGAGGCCCCCTCTGTAGCCTTGAGGCCCCTCCTCTGTAGCCTTGAGGCCCCTCCTTAGCCTTGAGGCCCCTCCTCTGTAGCCTTGAGGCCCCTCCTCTGTAGCCTTGAGGCCCCTCCTCCTGAGGCCCCTCCTCTGTAGCCTTGAGGACCCTCCTCCTCACTGAGGTGAGGAACTTTGATGCACATCTGAAATATGATGTACTTTTAGGCTGAACTGAATAATCTTACCAATTTTTTTAATTTAAACTGTATTATTTAACCAGGCAAGTCAGTTAAGATCGAATATTTATAATGATGGCCTACACCGGGCCAAACCGGACCTAAACCGGGCCTACACCGGGCCAACCGGGCCTACACCGGGCCACGGCGGTGTTATGTTCCGTCCCATGGGACTCCCAATCACGGCCGGGTTGTGATACAGCCTGGATTCGAACCAGGGTTTCTGTAGTGATGCCTCTAAGCACTAGAGATGCAGTGCCTTAGACCGCTGCATATATATACACACACACACACATATACACACCACACACACACCACACATATACACACCACAAATATACACACCACACACACACCACACATATACACACCACACACACATATACACACACACACACACATATACACACCACACACACATATACACACCACACACACACACCACACACACACACACACCACACATATACACACCACACACACACACACACCACACATACACACACATATACACACCACACACACACCACACATATACACACCACACACACACCACACATATACACACACACACACATATACACACCACACACACCACAAATATACACACAACACACACCACAAATATACACACCACAAATATACACACCACACACACCACAAATTTACACACACACACATATACACACCACACAGTCCTGTCTATCTTTGACACTGGTGGAAAGCAGCAGAGCACATTGTTCCACTCAACGTGTCAGTGAGAAATGTGACCGACCAGAGTGGTGTCCCTCCTCTTGACCAGGACACACACACACACACACACACACACACACACACACATATACACACCACACACACACACACACACACACACACACACACACACACACATATACACACCACACACACACACACACACACACACACACACACACACACACCACACATATACA
>NC_088231.1:23962863-23965363 GCF_036934945.1 Oncorhynchus masou masou
AGTGGAGGAGACTCCCCTCTCTATTGGACAGAGTGGAGGAGACTCCCCCTCTCTATTGGACAGAGTGGAGGAGACTCCCGTCTATTGGACAGAGTGGAGGAGACTCCCGTCTATTGGACAGAGTGGAGGAGACTCCCATCTATCGGACAGAGTGGAGGAGACTCGTCTATCGGACAGAGTGGAGGAGACTCCCATCTATCTGGACAGAGTGGAGGAGACTCCCATCTATTGGACAGAGTGGAGGAGACTCCCATCTATGGACAGAGTGGAGGAGACTCCCGTCTATTGGACAGAGTGGAGGAGACTCCGAAAATTGGACAGAGTGGAGGAGACTCCCATCTATTGGACAGAGTGGAGGAGACTCCGTCTATTGACAGAGTGGAGGAGACTCCCAAAACTATCGGACAGAGTGGAGGAGACTCCCATCTATTGGACAGAGTGGAGGAGACTCCATCTATTGGACAGAGTGGAGGAGACTCCGTCTATTGACAGAGTGGAGGAGACTCCCATCTATTGGACAGAGTGGAGGAGACTCCCGTCTATTGGACAGAGTGGAGGAGACTCCCGTCTATTGGACAGAGTGGAGGAGACTCCCATCTATCTGGACAGAGTGGAGGAGACTCCCATATGGACAGAGTGGAGGAGACTCCGTCTATCGGACAGAGTGGAGGAGACTCCCTCTATTGGACAGAGTGGAGGAGACTCCCATCTCTTGGGACAGAGTGGAGGAGACTCCCATCTATTGGACAGAGTGGAGGAGACTCCGTCTATTGGACAGAGTGGAGGAGACTCCCATCTATTGGACAGAGTGGAGGAGACTCCCATCTATTGGACAGATTGGAGGAGACTCCCATTTTGGACAGAGTGGAGGAGACTCTGTTTATGGACAGAGTGGAGGAGACTCACGCCTATTGGACAGAGTGGAGGAGACTCTCTATTGGACAGAGTGGAGGAGACTCTCCCTTGGACAGAGTGGAGGAGACTCCCCCTTGGACAGAGTGGAGGAGACTCCCTCTATTGGACAGATTGGAGGTCACTCCCATCTATTGGACAGAGTGGAGGAGACTCCCATCTATTGGACAGAGTGGAGGAGACTCCCATCTATTGGACAGAGTGGAGGAGACTCCCATCTATTGGACAGAGTGGAGGAGACTCCCCCTCTATTGGACAGAGTGGAGGAGACTCCGTCTATTGGACAGAGTGGAGGAGACTCCCGTCTATTGGACAGAGTGGAGGAGACTCCCACTGGAATTGACAGGGAGTGGAGGAGACTCCCTATTGGACAGAGTGGAGGAGACTATTGGACAGAGTGGAGGAGACTCCCTATCTCCGTCTATTGGACAGAGTGGAGGAGACTCCCATCTATTGGACAGAGTGGAGGAGACAGGACAGAGTGGAGGAGACTCCCATCAGAGTGGAGGAGACTCCGTCTATTGGACAGAGTGGAGGAGACTCCCATCTATTGGACAGAGTGGAGGAGACTCCCATCTATTGGACAGAGTCTATTGGACAGAGTGGAGGAGACTCCCATCTATTGGACAGAGTGGAGGAGACTCCGTCTATTGGACAGAGTGGAGGAGACTCCCATCTATTGGACAGAGTGGAGGAGACTCCCGTCTATTGGACAGAGTGGAGGAGACTCCCGTCTATTGGACAGAGTGGAGGACTCCCGTCTACAGAGTCCCATCTATTGGACAGAGTGGAGGAGACTCCCATCTATTGGACAGAGTGGAGGAGACTCCGTCTATTGGACAGAGTGGAGGAGACTCCGTCTATTGGACAGAGTGGAGGAGACTCCCATCTATTGGACAGAGTGGAGGAGACTCCCATCTATTGGACAGAGTGGAGGAGACTCCCATCTATTGGACAGAGTGGAGGAGGACTCCCATCTATTGGACAGAGTGGAGGAGACTCCCATCTATTGGACAGAGTGGAGGGAGGAGACTCCCATCTATTGGACAGAGTGGAGGAGACTCCGTCTATTGGACAGAGTGGAGGAGACTCCCGTCTATTGGACAGAGTGGAGGACAGAGTGGAGGAGACTCCGTCTATTGGACAGAGTGGAGGAGACTCCCATCTATTGGACAGAGTGGAGGAGACTCCCATCTATTGGACAGAGTGGAGGAGACTCCCATCTATTGGACAGAGTGGAGGAGACTCCCATCTATTGGACAGAGTGGAGGAGACTCCCATCTATTGGACAGAGTGGAGGAGACTCCCGTCTATTGGACAGAGTGGAGGAGACTCCGTCTATTGGACAGAGTGGAGGAGACTCCGTCTATTGGACAGAGTGGAGGAGACTCCGTCTATTGGACAGAGTGGAGGAGACTCCCATCTATTGGACAGAGTGGAGGAGACTCCCATCTATTGGACAGAGTGGAGGAGACTCCCATCTATTGGACAGAGTGGAGGAGACTCCCATCTATTGGACAGAGTGGAGGAGACTCCCGTCTATTGGACAGAGTGGAGGAGACTCCCATCTATCGGACAGAGTGGAGGA
>NC_088231.1:23970363-23972863 GCF_036934945.1 Oncorhynchus masou masou
TTACCTAACGCTAACTATACTATAGAGTGTAGCTAACGCTAACTATACTATAGAGAGAGTAGCTAACGCTAACTATACTATAGAGAGTAACTAACACGAACTATACTATAGAGAGTAACTAACGCTAACTATACTATAGAGAGTAGCTAACGCTAACTATAATATAGAGATAGTAGCTAACGCTAACTATACTATAGAGAGTAGCTAACGTTAACTATACTATAGAGAGTAGCTAACACTAACTATACTATAGAGGGTAGCTAACACTAACTATACTATAGAGAGTAGCTAACGCTAACTATACTATAGAGAGTAGCTAACGCTAACTATACTATAGAGAGTAGCTAACGCTAACTATACTATAGAGAGTAGCTAACGCTAACTATACTATAGAGAGTAGCTAACGCTAACTATACTATAGAGAGTAGCTAACGCTAACTATACTATAGAGAGTAGCTAACGCTAACTATACTATAGAGATTACCTAACGCTAACTATACTATAGAGTGTAGCTAACGCTAACTATACTATAGAGAGAGTAGCTAACGCTAACTATACTATAGAGAGTAACTAACACGAACTATACTATAGAGAGTAACTAACGCTAACTATACTATAGAGAGTAGCTAACGCTAACTATAATATAGAGATAGTAGCTAACGCTAACTATACTATAGAGAGTAGCTAACGTTAACTATACTATAGAGAGTAGCTAACACTAACTATACTATAGAGGGTAGCTAACACTAACTATACTATAGAGAGTAGCTAACGCTAAATATACTATAGAGAGAGTAGCTAACGCTAACTATACTATAGAGAGTAGCTAACACTAACTATACTATAGAGAGTAGCTAACGCTAACTATACTATAGAGAGTAGCTAACGCTAACTATACTATAGAGAGTAGCTAACGCTAACTATACTATAGAGAGTAGCTAACACTAACTACACTATAGAGAGTAGCTAACGCTAACTATACTATAGAGAGTAGCTAATGCTAACTATACTATAGAGAGTAGCTCACTCTAACTATACTATAGAGAGTAGCTAACGCTAACTATACTATAGAGAGTAGCTAACGCTAACATACTATAGAGAGTAGCTAACGCTAACTATACTATATACAGAGAGATACTAGAGAGAGAGAGGAGCTAGCGCTAACTATACTACAGAGAGAGGTGCTACCGCTAACTATACTACAGAGACAGAGAGAGAGTTAGAGGAGCTAACTATACTACAGAGAGAGGTGCTACCGCTAACTAAACTACAGAGAAGAGCTAACTATACTACAGAGAGAGGTGCTACCGCTAACTATACTACAGAGAGAGAGCGAGAGAGAGAGAGGTGCTACCGCTAACTATACTACAGAGACAGAGAGAGAAAGAGAGAGAGAGAGGAGCTAACTATACTACAGAGAGAGGTGCTACCGCTAACTAAACTACAGAGATAGGAGCTAACTATACTACAGAGAGAGGTGCTACCACTAACTATACTACAGAGAGGGGTGCTACCATTAACTGTACTACAGAGAGAGAGAGGAGCTAGCGCTAATTATACTACAGAGAGAGGTGCTACCGCTAACTATACTACAGAGAGAGAGAGAGAGAGAGAGAGGAGCTAACTATACTACAGAGAGGTGCTACCGCTAACTATACTACAGAGACAGAGAGAGAGAGAGAGAGAGAGGAGCTAGCGCTAACTATACTACAGAGACAGAGAGAGAGAGAGAGAGAGAGAGAGAGGAGCTAGCGCTAACTATACTACAGAGAGAGGTGCTACCGCTAACTATACTACAGAGAGAGAGAGAGAGAGAGGAGCTAGCGCTAACTATACTACAGAGAGAGGTGCTACCGCTAACTATACTACAGAGAGAGAGAGAGAGAGAGGAGCTAGCGCTAACTATACTACAGAGACAGAGAGGAGCTATTCTCATATTTTTCTCCGACTGTCAGATGGTTCGTTAACCAATGGGTTGCTCTCAGTAAGAGAAGATTGTGTGTGTGTGTGTGTGTGTGTGTGTGTGTGTGTGTGTGTGTGTGTGTGTGTGTGTGTGTGTGTGTGTGTGAGACATCAGAAGCAGACAGCTAAAGTGAAGTGGTTTGTTATCTCAGTTCTTATGAAACTGAGATATAACCAGTCACTGACGGCTTGGTGTGTGTGTGTGTGTGTCTTCAGATCGTATCAGTGTGTCTCTTTCCTCATCTGTCCGGCTGTGTTATTTTTGGGTGGTGTGACTCAAACAGGGAAGTTGTCTGTGTGTACGGTAATGAGCTTACTGGGTAAATGCTCACCACTACACCTTAAAGAGAACCATTAGAACATTCTAATTGATGACATCACAAAGGGCCGGCTGATTTAAACATCCTACTGAACATTGTAGTTGATGACATCACAAAGGGCCGGCTGATTTAAACATCCTCTTGAACATTCTAATTGATGACATCACAAAGTAGGATTAATGTGTATTAATGTGTGTGTGTGTGTTTATGTGTGTGTG
>NC_088231.1:23975363-24012863 GCF_036934945.1 Oncorhynchus masou masou
ACAGGGTTACTATCATTACTGAGACAGGGTTAATATCATTACTGAGACAGGGTTACTATCATTACTGAGACAGGGTTACTGAGACAGGGTTACTATCATTACTGAGACAGGGTTAATATCATTACTGAGACAGGGTTAACATCATTACTGAGACAGGGTTACTGAGACAGGGTTACTATCATTACTGAGACAGGGTTACTATCATTACTGAGACAGGGTTACTATCATTACTGAGACAGGGTTACTATCATTACTGAGACAGGGTTAATATCATTACTGAGACATGGTTACTATCATTACTGAGACAGGGTTACTATCATTACTGAGACAGGGTTACTGAGACAGGGTTACTGAGACAGGGTTACTATCATTACTGAGACAGGGTTACTATCATTACTGAGACAGGGTTACTGACACAGGGTTACTGAGACAGGGTTACTATCATTACTGAGACAGGGTTACTATCATTACTGAGACAGGGTTACTATCATTACTGAGACAGGATTACTGAGACAGGGTTACTATCATTACTGAGACAGGGTTACTGAGACAGGGTTACTGAGACAGGGTTACTATCATTACTGAGACAGGGTTACTATCATTACTGAGACAGGGTTACTGAGACAGGGTTACTGAGACAGGGTTACTATCATTACTGAGACAGGGTTACTATCATTACTGAGACAGGGTTACTATCATTACTGAGACAGGATTACTGAGACAGGGTTACTATCATTACTGAGACAGGGTTACTATCATTACTGAGACAGGGTTACTGAGACAGGGTTACTATCATTACTGAGACAGGGTTACTATCATTACTGAGACAGGGTTACTGAGACAGGGATAATATCATTACTGAGACAGGGTTACTGAGACAGGGTTACTATAATTACTGAGACAGGGTTAATATCATTACTGAGACAGGGTTACTGAGACAGGGTTAATATCATTACTGAGACAGGGTTACTATCATTACTGAGACAGGGTTACTGAGACAGGGTTAACATCATTACTGAGACAGGGTTAACATCATTACTGAGACAGGGTTAACATCATTACTGAGACAGGGTTACTGAGACAGGGTTACTATCATTACTGAGACAGGGTTACTGAGACAGGGTTACTGAGACAGGGTTAATATCATTACTGAGACAGGGTTAACATCATTACTGAGACAGGGTTACTATCATTACTGAGACAGGGTTACTGAGACAGGGTTACTGAGACAGGGTTACTATCATTACTGAGACAGGGTTACTATCATTACTGAGACAGGGTTACTATCATTACTGAGACAGGGTTACTGAGACAGGGTTACTGAGACAGGGTTACTATCATTACTGAGACAGGGTTACTGAGACAGGGTTACTATCATTACTGAGACAGGGTTACTATCATTACTCAGACAGGGTTACTGAGACAGGGTTAATATCATTACTGAGACAGGGTTACTATCATTACTGAGACAGGGTTACTGAGACAGGGTTAATATCATTACTGAGACAGGGTTACTGAGACAGGGTTACTATCATTACTGAGACAGGGTTACTATCATTACTGAGACAGGGTTACTATCATTACTGAGACAGGGTTACTGAGACAGGGTTAATATCATTACTGAGACAGGGTTACTATCATTACTGAGACAGGGTTAACATCATTACTGAGACAGGGTTAATATCATTACTGAGACAGGGTTAACATCATTACTGAGACAGGGTTACTGAGACAGGGTTACTATCATTACTGAGACAGGGTTACTATCATTACTGAGACAGGGTTACTGAGACAGGGTTACTATCATTACTGAGACAGGGTTAATATCATTACTGAGACAGGGTTACTATCATTACTGAGACAGGGTTACTGAGACAGGGTTACTGAGACAGGGTTACTATCATTACTGAGACAGGGTTACTATCATTACTGAGACAGGGTGACTATCATTACTGAGACAGGGTTACTGAGACAGGGTTACTATCATTACTGAGACAGGGTTACTGAGACAGGGTTACTGAGACAGGGTTACTATCATTACTGAGACAGGGTTACTGAGACACGGTTAATATCATTACTGAGACAGGGTTACTATCATTACTGAGACAGGGTGACTATCATTACTGAGACAGGGTTACTGAGACAGGGTTACTATCATTACTGAGACAGGGTTACTGAGACAGGGTTACTGAGACAGGGTTAATATCATTACTGAGACAGGGTTACTGAGACAGGGTTAATATCATTACTGAGACAGGGTTAATATCATTACTGAGACAGGGTTACTGAGACAGGGTTACTATCATTACTGAGACAGGGTTACTGAGACAGGGTTACTATCATTACTGAGACAGGGTTACTATCATTACTGAGACAGGGTTACTATCATTACTGAGACAGGGTTACTATCATTACTGAGACAGGGTTACTATCATTACTGAGACAGGGTTACTGAGACAGGGTTACTATCATTACTGAGACAGGGTTACTATCATTACTGAGACAGGGTTACTGAGACAGGGTTACTATCATTACTGAGACAGGGTTACTATCATTACTGAGACAGGGTTACTATCATTACTGAGACAGGGTTAATATCATTACTGATACAGGGTTACTGAGACAGGGTTACTATCATTACTGAGACAGGGTTACTATCATTACTGAGACAGGGTTACTGAGACAGGGTTACTATCATTACTGAGACAGGGTTACTGAGACAGGGTTACTATCATTACTGAGACAGGGTTACTGAGACAGGGTTACTGAGACAGGGTTACTGAGACAGGGTTACTATCATTACTGAGACAGGGTTACTGAGACAGGGTTACTATCATTACTGAGACAGGGTTACTGAGACAGGGTTACTATCATTACTGAGACAGGGTTACTGAGACAGGGTTAACATCATTACTGAGACAGGGTTACTATCATTACTGAGACAGGGTTACTGAGACAGGGTTACTGAGACAGGGTTACTGAGACAGGGTTACTATCATTACTGAGACAGGGTTACTGAGACAGGGTTACTGAGACAGGGTTACTGAGACAGGGTTACTATCATTACTGAGACAGGGTTACTATCATTACTGAGACAGGGTTACTGAGACAGGGTTACTGAGACAGGGTTACTATCATTACTGAGACAGGGTTACTATCATTACTGAGACAGGGTTAATATCATTACTGAGACAGGGTTAATATCATTACTGAGACAGGGTTACTATCATTACTTAGACAGGGTTACTGAGACAGGGTTACTGAGACAGGGTTAATATCATTACTGAGACAGGGTGACTATCATTACTGAGACAGGGTTACTGAGACAGGGTTACTATCATTACTGAGACAGGGTTACTATCATTACTGAGACAGGGTTACTATCATTACTGAGACAGGGTTACTATCATTACTGAGACAGGGTTACTATCATTACTGAGACAGGGTTACTATCATTACTGAGACAGGGTTACTATCATTACTGAGACAGGGTTAATATCATTACTGAGACAGGGTGACTATCATTACTGAGACAGGGTTACTGAGACAGGGTGACTATCATTACTGAGACAGGGTTACTATCATTACTGAGACAGGGTTACTATCATTACTGAGACAGGGTTACTGAGACAGGGTTACTGAGACAGGGTTACTATCATTACTGAGACAGGGTTACTGAGACAGGGTTACTATCATTACTGAGACACGGTTAATATCATTACTGAGACAGGGTTACTGAGACAGGGTTAATATCATTACTGAGACAGGGTTAATATCATTACTGAGACAGGGTTAATATCATTACTGAGACAGGGTTAATATCATTACTGAGACAGGGTTAATATCATTACTGAGACAGGGTTAATATCATTACTGAGACAGGGTTACTGAGACAGGGTTACTATCATTACTGAGACAGGGTTACTATCATTACTGAGACAGGGTTACTATCATTACTGAGACAGGGTTAATATCATTACTGAGACAGGGTTACTGAGACAGGGTTACTATCATTACTGAGACAGGGTTACTATCATTACTGAGACAGGGTTAATATCATTACTGAGACAGGGTTAATATCATTACTGAGACAGGGTTACTATCATTACTGAGACAGGGTTACTATCATTACTGAGACAGGGTTACTGAGACAGGGTTAATATCATTACTGAGACAGGGTTACTATCATTACTGAGACAGGGTTAATATCATTACTGAGACAGGGTTACTGAGACAGGGTTACTGAGACAGGGTTAATATCATTACTGAGACAGGGTTACTGAGACAGGGTTAATATCATTACTGAGACAGGGTTAATATCATTACTGAGACAGGGTTACTGAGACAGGGTTACTATCATTACTGAGACAGGGTTACTATCATTACTGAGACAGGGTTACTATCATTACTGAGACAGGGTTAATATCATTACTGAGACAGGGTTACTGAGACAGGGTTAATATCATTACTGAGACAGGGTTACTATCATTACTGAGACAGGGTTACTGAGACAGGGTTACTATCATTACTGAGACAGGGTTACTATCATTACTGAGACAGGGTTACTATCATTACTGAGACAGGGTTACTATCATTACTGAGACAGGGTTACTATCATTACTGAGACAGGGTTACTATCATTACTGAGACAGGGTTACTATCATTACTGAGACAGGGTTACTGAGACAGGGTTAATATCATTACTGAGACAGGGTTACTGAGACAGGGTTACTATCATTACTGAGACAGGGTTACTATCATTACTGAGACAGGGTTACTGAGACAGGGTTAATATCATTACTGAGACAGGGTTACTATCATTACTGAGACAGGGTTACTGAGACAGGGTTACTGAGACAGGGTTAATATCATTACTGAGACAGGGTTACTGAGACAGGGTTAATATCATTACTGAGACAGGGTTACTGAGACAGGGTTACTATCATTACTGAGACAGGGTTACTGAGACAGGGTTACTATCATTACTGAGACAGGGTTAATATCATTACTGAGACAGGGTTACTGAGACAGGGTTACTATCATTACTGAGACAGGGTTACTGAGACAGGGTTACTATCATTACTGAGACAGGGTTACTATCATTACTGAGACAGGGTTACTATCATTACTGAGACAGGGTTACTATCATTACTGAGACAGGGTTACTATCATTACTGAGACAGGGTTACTGAGACAGGGTTACTATCATTACTGAGACAGGGTTACTATCACTACTGAGACAGGGTTAATATCATTACTGAGACAGGGTTACTGAGACAGGGTTACTATCATTACTGAGACAGGGTTACTATCATTACTGAGACAGGGTTACTGAGACAGGGTTACTGAGACAGGGTTACTATCATTACTGAGACACGGTTAATATCATTACTGAGACAGGGTTACTGAGACAGGGTTAATATCATTACTGAGACAGGGTTACTATCATTACTGAGACAGGGTTAATATCATTACTGAGACAGGGTTAATATCATTACTGAGACAGGGTTAATATCATTACTGAGACAGGGTTAATATCATTACTGAGACAGGGTTACTGAGACAGGGTTACTATCATTACTGAGACAGGGTTACTATCATTACTGAGACAGGGTTACTATCATTACTGAGACAGGGTTAATATCATTACTGAGACAGGGTTACTGAGACAGGGTTACTATCATTACTGAGACAGGGTTACTATCATTACTGAGACAGGGTTAATATCATTACTGAGACAGGGTTAATATCATTACTGAGACAGGGTTACTATCATTACTGAGACAGGGTTACTATCATTACTGAGACAGGGTTACTGAGACAGGGTTAATATCATTACTGAGACAGGGTTACTATCATTACTGAGACAGGGTTACTATCATTACTGAGACAGGGTTACTATCATTACTGAGACAGGGTTAATATCATTACTGAGACAGGGTTACTATCATTACTGAGACAGGGTTACTATCATTACTGAGACAGGGTTAATATCATTACTGAGACAGGGTTAATATCATTACTGAGACAGGGTTAATATCATTACTGAGACAGGGTTAATATCATTACTGAGACAGGGTTACTGAGACAGGGTTACTATCATTACTGAGACAGGGTTACTATCATTACTGAGACAGGGTTACTATCATTACTGAGACAGGGTTAATATCATTACTGAGACAGGGTTACTGAGACAGGGTTACTATCATTACTGAGACAGGGTTACTATCATTACTGAGACAGGGTTAATATCATTACTGAGACAGGGTTAATATCATTACTGAGACAGGGTTACTATCATTACTGAGACAGGGTTACTATCATTACTGAGACAGGGTTACTGAGACAGGGTTACTGAGACAGGGTTAATATCATTACTGAGACAGGGTTACTGAGACAGGGTTAATATCATTACTGAGACAGGGTTACTGAGACAGGGTTACTATCATTACTGAGACAGGGTTACTATCATTACTGAGACAGGGTTACTATCATTACTGAGACAGGGTTAATATCATTACTGAGACAGGGTTACTATCATTACTGAGACAGGGTTACTATCATTACTGAGACAGGGTTACTGAGACAGGGTTAATATCATTACTGAGACAGGGTTACTATCATTACTGAGACAGGGTTACTGAGACAGGGTTACTGAGACAGGGTTAATATCATTACTGAGACAGGGTTACTGAGACAGGGTTAATATCATTACTGAGACAGGGTTACTGAGACAGGGTTACTATCATTACTGAGACAGGGTTACTATCATTACTGAGACAGGGTTACTATCATTACTGAGACAGGGTTACTGAGACAGGGTTACTGAGACAGGGTTAATATCATTACTGAGACAGGGTTACTGAGACAGGGTTACTATCATTACTGAGACAGGGTTAATATCATTACTGAGACAGGGTTACTGAGACAGGGTTACTATCATTACTGAGACAGGGTTACTGAGACAGGGTTACTATCATTACTGAGACAGGGTTACTATCATTACTGAGACAGGGTTACTATCATTACTGAGACAGGGTTACTATCATTACTGAGACAGGGTTACTATCATTACTGAGACAGGGTTACTGAGACAGGGTTACTATCATTACTGAGACAGGGTTACTATCATTACTGAGACAGGGTTAATATCATTACTGAGACAGGGTTACTATCATTACTGAGACAGGGTTACTATCATTACTGAGACAGGGTTACTATCATTACTGAGACAGGGTTACTGAGACAGGGTTACTATCATTACTGAGACAGGGTTACTATCATTACTGAGACAGGGTTACTATCATTACTGAGACAGGGTTACTGAGACAGGGTTACTATCATTACTGAGACAGGGTTACTATCATTACTGAGACAGGGTTAATATCATTACTGAGACAGGGTTACTGAGACAGGGTTACTATCATTACTGAGACAGGGTTACATCATTACTGAGACAGGGTTACTGAGACAGGGTTACTATCATTACTGAGACAGGGTTACTATCATTACTGAGACAGGGTTACTGAGACAGGGTTACTATCATTACTGAGACAGGGTTACTGAGACAGGGTTAATATCATTACTGAGACAGGGTTACTATCATTACTGAGACAGGGTTACTGAGACAGGGTTACTATCATTACTGAGACAGGGTTACTGAGACAGGGTTAATATCATTACTGAGACAGGGTTACTATCATTACTGAGACAGGGTTACTATCATTACTGAGACAGGGTTACTATCATTACTGAGACAGGGTTACTGAGACAGGGTTACTATCATTACTGAGACAGGGTTACTGAGACAGGGTTACTATCATTACTGAGACAGGGTTACTGAGACAGGGTTACTGAGACAGGGTTACTATCATTACTGAGACAGGGTTACTATCATTACTGAGACAGGGTTAATATCATTACTGAGACAGGGTTAATATCATTACTGAGACAGGGTTACTGAGACAGGGTTAATATCATTACTGAGACAGGGTTACTGAGACACGGTTACTAAGGAGACAGGGTTACTAAGGAGACAGGGTTACTAAGGAGACAGGGTTACTAAGGAGACAGGGTTACTCAGGAGACAGGGTTACTCAGGAGACAGGGTTACCAAGGAGACAGTGTTACTCAGGAGACATGGTTACTCAGGAGACATGGTTACTCAGGAGACAGGGTTACTAAGGAGACAGGGTTATTAAGGAGACAGGGTTACCAAGGAGACAGTGTTATTAAGGAGACAGGGTTACTCAGGAGACAGGGTTACTCAGGAGACAGGGTTACCAAGGAGACAGGGTTATTAAGGAGACGGGGTTATTAAGGAGACAGGGTTAACAGCTCCTGTCTTGTTTCACCCTTGGAACGTTTAGGAAAGTTTGGATTGTTTTAAAATAGTTTTTTATGGTTGTAACCTGTTAATGTGTTATATTAATATTATGACAAGAGAAGACTAGGACAGTTGTAAACTCTTCTATAACCCTGGAGTGAACCTGTTACACACACACACACACACACACACACACACACACACACACACACACACACACACTCATAAACTCACACACAAGTAAACAAGCCTTCCAGGTTGCTACCATCTGGCCTGTGTGATATTATACAGTTGGACCTAACAGAACCATGTTCTGGTCTGAGTGGTGTTATACAGTTGGACCTAACAGAACCATGTTCTGGTCTGAGTGGTGTTATACAGTTGGACCTAACAGAACCATGTTCTGGTCTGAGTGGTGTTATACAGTTGGACCTAACAGAACCATGTTCTGGTCTGAGTGGTGTTATACAGTTGGACCTAGCAGAACCATGTTCTGGTCTTAGTGGTGTTATACAGTTGGACCTAACAGAACCATGTTCTGGTCTGAGTGGTGTTATACAGTTGGGCCTAACAGAACCATGTTCTGGTCTGAGTGGTGTTATACAGTTGGACCTAACAGGAACCATGTTCTGGTCTGAGTGGTGTTATACAGTTGGACCTAACAGAACCATGTTCTGGTCTGAGTGGTGTTATACAGTTGGACCTAGCAGAACCATGTTCTGGTCTGAGTGGTGTTATACAGTTGGACCGAACAGAACCATGTTCTGGTCTGAGTGGTGTTATACAGTTGGACCTAACAGAACCATGTTCTGGTCTGAGTGGTGTTATACAGTTGGACCTAGCAGAACCATGTTCTGGTCTGAGTGGTGTTATACAGTTGGACCGAACAGAACCATGTTCTGGTCTGAGTGGTGTTATGCAGTTGGACCTAACAGAACCATGTTCTGGTCTGAGTGGTGTTATACAGTTGGACCTAGCAGGAACCATGTTCTGGTCTGAGTGGTGTTATACAGTTGGACCTAACAGAACCATGTTCTGGTCTGAGTGGTGTTATACAGTTGGACCTAACAGAACCATGTTCTGGTCTGAGTGGTGTTATACAGTTGGACCTAGCAGGAACCATGTTCTGGTCTGAGTGGTGTTATACAGTTGGACCTAGCAGGAACCATGTTCTGGTCTGAGTGGTGTTATACAGTTGGACCTACCAGAACCATGTTCTGGTCTGAGTGGTGTTATACAGTTGGACCTAACAGAACCATGTTCTGGTCTGAGTGGTGTTATACAGTTGGACCTAACAGAACCATGTTCTGGTCTGAGTGGTGTTATACAGTTGGACCTAACAGAACCATGTTCTGGTCTGAGTGGTGTTATACAGTTGGACCTAGCAGGAACCATGTTCTGGTCTGAGTGGTGTTATACAGTTGGACCTAGCAGGAACCATGTTCTGGTCTGAGTGGTGTTATACAGTTGGACCGAACAGAACCATGTTCTGGGCTGAGTGGTGTTATACAGTTGGACCTAGCAGGAACCATGTTCTGGTCTGAGTGGTGTTATACAGTTGGACCTAACAGAACCATGTTCTGGTCTGAGTGGTGTTATACAGTTGGACCTAGCAGAACCATGTTCTGGTCTGAGTGGTGTTATACAGTTGGACCTAACAGAACCATGTTCTGGTCTGAGTGGTGTTATACAGTTGGACCGAACAGAACCATGTTCTGGTCTGAGTGGTGTTATACAGTTGGACCTAACAGAACCATGTTCTGGTCTGAGTGGTGTTATACAGTTGGACCTAGCAGAACCATGTTCTGGTCTGAGTGGTGTTATACAGTTGGACCTAGCAGAACCATGTTCTGGTCTTAGTGGTGTTATACAGTTGGACCTAACAGAACCATGTTCTGGTCTGAGTGGTGTTATACAGTTGGGCCTAACAGAACCATGTTCTGGTCTGAGTGGTGTTATACAGTTGGACCTAACAGAACCATGTTCTGGTCTGAGTGGTGTTATACAGTTGGACCTAGCAGAACCATGTTCTGGTCTGAGTGGTGTTATACAGTTGGACCGAACAGAACCATGTTCTGGTCTGAGTGGTGTTATACAGTTGGACCTAACAGAACCATGTTCTGGTCTGAGTGGTGTTATACAGTTGGACCTAGCAGAACCATGTTCTGGTCTGAGTGGTGTTATACAGTTGGACCGAACAGAACCATGTTCTGGTCTGAGTGGTGTTATGCAGTTGGACCTAACAGAACCATGTTCTGGTCTGAGTGGTGTTATACAGTTGGACCTAGCAGGAACCATGTTCTGGTCTGAGTGGTGTTATACAGTTGGACCTAACAGAACCATGTTCTGGTCTGAGTGGTGTTATACAGTTGGACCTAACAGAACCATGTTCTGGTCTGAGTGGTGTTATACAGTTGGACCTAGCAGGAACCATGTTCTGGTCTGAGTGGTGTTATACAGTTGGACCTAGCAGGAACCATGTTCTGGTCTGAGTGGTGTTATACAGTTGGACCGAACAGAACCATGTTCTGGGCTGAGTGGTGTTATACAGTTGGACCTAGCAGGAACCATGTTCTGGTCTGAGTGGTGTTATACAGTTGGACCTAACAGAACCATGTTCTGGTCTGAGTGGTGTTATACAGTTGGACCTAGCAGAACCATGTTCTGGTCTGAGTGGTGTTATACAGTTGGACCTAACAGAACCATGTTCTGGTCTGAGTGGTGTTATACAGTTGGACCTAACAGAACCATGTTCTGGTCTGAGTGGTGTTATACAGTTGGACCTAACAGAACCATGTTCTGGTCTGAGTGGTGTTATACAGTTGGACCTAGCAGGAACCATGTTCTGGTCTGAGTGGTGTTATACAGTTGGACCTAACAGAACCATGTTCTGGTCTGAGTGGTGTTATACAGTTGGACCTAACAGAACCATGTTCTGGTCTGAGTGGTGTTATACAGTTGGACCTAGCAGGAACCATGTTCTGGTCTGAGTGGTGTTATACAGTTGGACCTAACAGAACCATGTTCTGGTCTGAGTGGTGTTATACAGTTGGACCTAACAGAACCATGTTCTGGTCTGAGTGGTGTTATACAGTTGGACCTAGCAGGAACCATGTTCTGGGAGTTGGTCATTCCCTGTATGGAGTCCGATTAGACCTTGTCAAAAGTAGTTATATATGAACTCTATCTCCCAACTCCAACGCCTGTGTTCTACAGTGAGCAGATCTCCATCTAGCCTGTGTTCTACAGTGAGAGGTACTGATCTCCATCTAGCCTGTGTTCTACAGTGAGAGGTACTGATCTCCATCTAGCCTGTGTTCTACAGTGAGCAGGACTGGACTCCAACTAGCCTGTGTTCTACAGTGAGTAGATCTCCATCTAGCCTGTGTTCTACAGTGAGAGGTACTGATCTCCATCTAGCCTGTGTTCTACAGTGAGCAGGACTGGACTCCAACTAGCCTGTGTTCTACAGTGAGAGGTACTGAACTCCATCTAGCCTGTGTTCTACAGTGAGAGGTACTGATCTCCATCTAGCCTGTGTTCTACAGTGAGCAGATCTCCATCTAGCCTGTCTTCTACAGTGAGCAGTCCTGAACTCCCAACCTGGGAGGAGGTTAGAGGGGAAGAGAGAGAGGGAGGAGGTTAGAGAGGACAACCCAACATATTCCATATGGTGAATGAGGAATGGTTCCATCTGCTAGACCACCACCACTGGAATGATAGAGAGAAGTATAGGGAGAGAGAGAGAGTGAGGGACATAGGGAGAGAGTGAGGGAGATATGGAGAGAGAGAGAGTGAGGGAGAGAGAGGGATAGAGAGAGAGAAAGAGAGAGAGAGGGAGAGAGAGAGGGGAGAGAGAGATAGGGAGAGAGAGAAAGAGAGGGGAGAGAGAGAGAGAGGGGGGAGAGAGAGAGGGGGGGTGAGAGAGAGAGAGTGAGGGAGAGAGAGAGGGGGGCGAGTGAGGGAGAGAGAGAAATAGAGAGAGAGAGAGGGGAGAGAGAGAGGGGGAGGGAGGGAGGGAGGGAGAGTGGGAGAGGGAGAGAGAAAGGGAGAGAGAGTGAGAGAGGGAGAGAGAGTGGTAGAGGGAAAGAGTATTGGAGAGAGAGAGTGAGAGGGAGAGGGAGAGAGAGAGAGAGAGAGAATAAAGTGAGGGAAGAAGACACATGGAAGGAGAGATAGAGAGAAGGGGAAGAAGAGAAGGGACGTGGGGCCAAACCTCTGGAATCACAGATGAATGTCTGGGATCAGACTTGAGGGAAGAGGGGGAGGGGGAGGGGGAGGGGGCTGGACACACACACATGTAAACCACATTATGAATATGCAAACCATCTATACTCAAGCATACTCTAACACAAACCCACACATCTCCATGCGCTGGTGTGTGTGTGTGTGTGTGTGTGTGTGTGTGTGTGTGTGTGTGTGTGTGTGTGTGTGTGTGTGTGTGTGTGTGTGTTTAAGTATGTCGTTAAGTCCTCAGCTACCCGTGGTCTTTGTAAACCAAACTTTCTCACAAGCCAACTGTATTTTTCCACTAGATCTCTCTGGCTGGTTTTACAGTAAACATCACAGGCATGAGCAAGACAGAGATGGTATAGATTATAGCTGACTCTCTACTCCACTCCTCTCTTCTTTCTCTCTTCGCTTTCATTTTGCCATCTCTCTCTGAGCTCTCTCTCTCTCCTCGTTCCCCTCCCTCTCCTCTCTCCTCGTTCTCCTCCTTCTCTCTCCTCATTCACCTCCCTCTCTCCTCGTTCTCCTCCTTCTCTCCTCTCTCCTCATTCCCCTCCCTCTCTCCTCGTTCCCGTCCCTATCTCCTCTCTCCTCGTTCCCCTCCCTCTCTCCTCGTTCTCCCTCCCCATCTCCTCTCTCCTCGTTCCCTTCCCTCTCTCCTCAATCCCCTCCCTCTCTCTCTCCTCATTCCCCTCCCTCTCTCCTCGTTCTCCTCCTTCTCTCCTCATTCCCTTCCCTCTCTCCTCAATCCCCTCCCTCTCTCTCTCTCTCTCTCTCCTTGTTCCCCTCCATCTCTCCTCTCTCCGTTGGTTCTCATAGTGGTTAAAGTCATTCAGGTTATATAGGATGAGTCACTGATCTAATCCTACTGCATGTCTAAACACACCACAAACAAACTCACCTGCACAAACACACACACACTCTCACGCACAAACACACACACACACCTTTATTAGTGTCTGCGTGTGTGTGTTGATGTCTGCTAATGTGTGTTTGTTGATGAGAACACAGTCTTACCCATGTATCTCTGTGTGTGTGTGTGTGTGTGTGTGTGTGTGTGTGTGTGTGTGTGTGTGTGTGTGTGTGTGTGTGTGTGTGTGTGTGTGTGTGTGTGTGTGTGTGTGTGTGTGTGAATGTGTGTGCATGTGCATGTGTTGATGAGAACACAGTCATACCCATGTCTCTATGTGTGCGTGTGTGTGTGTGTTGATGAGAACACAGTCTTACCCATGTCTCTCTGTGTGTGTGTGTGTTGATGAGAACACAGTCTTACCCATGTCTCTGTGTGTATGTGTGTGCGTGTGCGTGTGTGTGTGTGTTTGTTGATGAGAACACAGTCTTACCCATGTCTCTCTGTGTGTGTGCGTGTGCGTGTGTGTTGATGAGAACACAGTCTTACCCATGTCTCTCTGTATTTTCTTACAGTCTGCCGTGGTCTCTGATGGAGGTGAGTACAAAACTACCACGTTATACAGTCTATTTACTCTATATCTATGTCCTTATTATACACTCTATATCTATGTCCTTATTATAGTCTATTTACTCTATATCTATGTCCTTATTATAGTCTATTTACTCTATATCTATGTCCATATTTAAACACTCTATTTACTCTATATCTATGTCCATATTATACTGTCTATTTATTCTATATCTATGCCCATATTATACAGTCTGTTTACTCTATATCTATGTCTATATTATATGGTCTATTTACTCTATATATATGTCCATATTATACAGTCTATTTACTCTATATCTATGTCCATATTATACAGTCTATTTATTCTATATCTATGCCCATATTAGACTGTCTATTTACTCTATATCTATGTCCATATTATACAGTCTATTTATTCTATATCTTTCTCCATATTATACTGTCTATTTACTCTATATCTACGTCCTTATTATACTGTCTATTTACTCTATATCTATGTCCTAGGTCTTCCATTTGAAGTTGTTGCCACATCTTTTGAAGCATGGTGATTTAATTATGTTGTGTGTGTTCAAGGCCAGACTGTGCCGTGTGGAGAGAGAGACAGAGAGACATGTGTTGTTGGAAAGGGAGTGTAGAATTCCTCATCCTACTGTAAAAGTGCTGCTGTGAAATGTCTTCCGAGGTCGGTTATTTGAAACAATACGCCCTACTGCCCTCTTCTCCGCTATCCATTTCAGACGTCCCAATTAGCATGTGATAGCGTTAGCATAGCTTAGCATAACTAAAGGCTTGCAAATCAATTAGCATGTGCTAACGTTAGCATAGCTTTTTACAGAGGGATGCTATGCATTAGCATGTGCTAACGTTAGCATAGCTTTTTACAAAGGGGATGCTATGCATTAGCATGTGCTAACGTTAGCATAGCTTTTTACAAAGGGGATGCTATGCATTAGCATGTGCTAACGTTAGTATAGCTTTTTACAAAGGGGATGCTATGCATTAGCATGTGCTAACGCCAGTAGCACAGTGTTCACATAGGCCTGCGTTAGCATGATGTGCTAACGTTATATCGTAGCGCTTGTCGAGTCGGCGTTAGATCCCCCTTTGGTTGAACGCGTAACAGTGGCACCGTTGGGAGAGGCGAGATGGCCACGCTGAAGAGGACAACAGTGTGTGTGTTGATGTGAGAGAATGTTCGTCGGCAGGTTGTAAAACTCTTTCTCAGTTGCTTTGCCTATTAGCCTGTGGGGAAACTGCTCTGTGGCTTTATTCAAATGACAACAGCCCGGACCCCAACCACAACAGGAAGTCAACAGACCTAAACATATATACACCATGGTTAGATGTGTGTGTCCAGTAGTCGACTTCCTCCTCCTAGCTCCTCATTGAAACGGTGTGTGTGTGTGTGTGTGTGTGTGTGTGTGTGTGTGTGTGTGTCTGTGTGTCTGTGTCTGTGTGTTCAAATCAAATTTTATTTGTCACATACACATGGTTAGCAGATGTTAACGCGAGTGTAGCGAAATGCTTGTGCTTCTAGTTCTGACAATGCAGTAATAACCAACAAGTAATCTAACTAACAATTCCTAAACTACTGACTTATACACAGTGTAAGGGGATGAAGAATACGTACATAAGGATATATGAATGAGTGATGGTACAGAGCAGCATAGGCAATATACAGTAGATGGTATCGAGTACAGTATATACATATGAGGTGAGTATGTAAACAAAGTGGCATAGTTAAAGTGGCTAGTGATACATGTATTACATAAGGATGCAGTCGATGATATAGAGTACAGTATATACGTATGCATATGAGATGAATAATGTAGGGTAAGTAACATTATATAAGGTAGCATTGTTTAAAGTGGCTAGTGATATATTTACATCTACCTGACGTCTATGGTTCCATTCTCCTCCGTGGTGTTAAATTATTCACAAAGTCCTGTGAGTGTTACGTCTGTATCCTTTTACCCCATGAGAGGCCTGCAGGAGTGTGTGTGTGTGTGTGTGTGTGTGTGTGACACTGCTCTCCCCTCTCTTTCACTGAGCTGGATCATTGTCGTCAACAACTCTGTCTCTCCTTCCCATCATTCTCTCTCTTTCATTCTGTCGTTGTGTCTCTTGTTGTGATGCGGTACAGTGGTCAGGTCTCTCTCTCTCTCTCTCTCTCTCTCTCTCTCTCTCTCTCTCTCTCTCTTTTTCAATTCAAGGGGCTTTATTGTCATGGGAAACACGTGTTAACATTGCCAAAGCAAGTGAGGTAGATAATATACAAAAGTGAAATAAACAATAAAAATGAACAGTAAACATTACACTCACAGATGTTTCAAAACAATAAAGACATTTCAAATGTCATATTATATATATATATATATATATATATATATATATATATATATATATATATATATACAGTGTTGTAACAATGTACAAATGGTTAAAGTACACAAGGGACTCTCTCTGGGCAGTTCTCTCTCTCTTTCTCTCTCTCTCTCTCTCTCTCTCCTCTCTCTCTCTCTCTGTCTCTCTCTCTCTTTCTCTCTCTCTCCTCTCTCTATCTCTCTCTCCCTCTCTCTCTCTCTCTCCTCTCTCTGTCTCTCTGTCTCTCTCTCTCTGTCTCTCTCTCTCCCTCTCTGTCTCTCTCTCTGTCTCTCTCGTGTGTGATGGTGAGTGGAGGAGTGTGAGACGTCAGGTGGAAGGAGCAGTCTCAGTCTCAGTCTCACAACCTGTTTTATTATCAACGAGCTTCAGTTTGGTCCTTCCCACTTCCTGTATGTAAAATAGCATTTGAGGATCGACTCGGTGTCAGATTACGGAGGGAACTTTTTGTTTACCACCAGGGACTCTGGTCTTTCCTCCTTGGGTGACTGTCTAGATGAGAACGACTAAACATTTGACTGAAATCAGTCTGAGTTATTGTCAGGCAACTACTGAAGAAGCTGTTGACAACGTCCTTGATGAGGGGGGGGGGACTCACTCTGGGTCTTTCTCATTGGATGACTTACGGATTTAATTAGGCCCGACGCTCCCCCTGGGAGCATAGGCCATCGACGACGACGACTCCTCTCCGATCTGTTCTGAGAACGGATTAAATCGGTGTCGGATTAACGTATCGGAGGGACCGGACGGCATCATTCCCAGGGACCGGATCTGGGACCGAGAGGCCAGGGGTTTGAGACACAGTGGTGTAACAATAGTGTGTGGATGGAGTGAGAGTCGAGAATGGATGGAGGGAACTGGCTCCCCCTGAGGATGAGGTACCTGCCTCGTTGGCATCACACCGGCTCCTACCAGCTGTACCCAGGTAACACAGTAGTGGTACCAGCTATATCACTATATCCAGACAGTAGTGGTACCAGCTATATCCAGACAGTAGTGGTACCAGCTATATCACTATATCCAGACAGTAGTGGTACCAGCTATACCACTATATCCAGACAGTAGTGGTACCATCTATATCACTATATCCAGACAGTAGTGGTACCATCTATATCACTATATCCAGACAGTAGTGGTACCAGCTATATCACTATATCCAGACAGTAGTGGTACCATCTATATCACTATATCCAGACAGTAGTGGTACCAGCTATATCACTATATCCAGACAGTAGTGGTACCAGCTATACCCAGGTAACACAGTAGTGGTACCATCTATATCACTATATCCAGACAGTAGTGGTACCAGCTATATCACTATATCCAGACAGTAGTGGTACCAGCTATATCACTATATCCAGACAGTAGTGGTACCATCTATATCACTATATCCAGACAGTAGTGGTACCATCTATATCACTATATCCAGACAGTAGTGGTACCAGCTATATCCAGACAGTAGTGGTACCATCTATATCACTATATCCAGACAGTAGTGGTACCATCTATATCACTATATCCAGACAGTAGTGGTACCATCTATATCACTATATCCAGACAGTAGTGGTACCATCTATATCACTATATCCAGACAGTAGTGGTACCATCTATATCACTATATCCAGACAGTAGTGGTACCATCTATATCACTATATCCAGACAGTAGTGGTACCATCTATATCACTATATCCAGACAGTAGTGGTACCAGCTATATCACTATATCCAGACAGTAGTGGTACCAGCTATACCCAGGTAACACAGTAGTGGTACCATCTATATCACTATATCCAGACAGTAGTGGTACCATCTATATCACTATATCCAGACAGTAGTGGTACCATCTATATCACTATATCCAGACAGTAGTGGTACCATCTATATCACTATATCCAGACAGTAGTGGTACCAGCTATATCACTATATCCAGACTGTAGTGGTACCAGCTATATCACTATATCCAGACAGTAGTGGTACCATCTATATCACTATATCCAGACAGTAGTGGTACCAGCTATATCACTATATCCAGACAGTAGTGGTACCAGCTATATCACTATATCCAGACTGTAGTGGTACCAGCTATATCACTATATCCAGACAGTAGTGGTACCATCTATATCACTATATCCAGACAGTAGTGGTACCAGCTATATCCAGACAGTAGTGGTACCAGCTATATCACTATATCCAGACAGTAGTGGTACCAGCTATATCCAGACAGTAGTGGTACCATCTATATCACTATATCCAGACAGTAGTGGTACCAGCTATATCACTATATCCAGACTGTAGTGGTACCAGCTATATCACTATATCCAGACAGTAGTGGTACCATCTATATCACTATATCCAGACAGTAGTGGTACCAGCTATATCACTATATCCAGACAGTAGTGGTACCATCTATATCACTATATCCAGACAGTAGTGGTACCAGCTATATCACTATATCCAGACAGTAGTGGTACCAGCTATATCCAGACTGTAGTGGTACCAGCTATATCACTATACCCAGACAGTAGTGGTACCATCTATATCACTATATCCAGACTGTAGTGGTACCAGCTATATCCAGACAGTAGTGGTACCAGCTATATCACTATATCCAGACAGTAGTGGTACCAGCTATATCCAGACAGTAGTGGTACCATCTATATCACTATATCCAGACAGTAGTGGTACCAGCTATATCACTATATCCAGACTGTAGTGGTACCAGCTATATCACTATATCCAGACAGTAGTGGTACCATCTATATCACTATATCCAGACAGTAGTGGTACCAGCTATATCACTATATCCAGACAGTAGTGGTACCATCTATATCACTATATCCAGACAGTAGTGGTACCAGCTATATCACTATATCCAGACAGTAGTGGTACCAGCTATATCCAGACTGTAGTGGTACCAGCTATATCACTATACCCAGACAGTAGTGGTACCATCTATATCACTATATCCAGACTGTAGTGGTACCAGCTATATCCAGACAGTAGTGGTACCATCTATATCACTATATCTAGACAGTAGTGGTACCATCTATATCACTATATCCAGACAGTAGTGGTACCATCTATATCACTATATCCAGACAGTAGTGGTACCAGCTATATCACTATATCCAGACAGTAGTGGTACCAGCTATATCACTATATCCAGATAGTAGTGGTACCAGCTATATCCAGACAGTAGTGGTACCAGCTATACCCAGGTAACACAGTAGTGGTACCATCTATATCCAGACAGTAGTGGTACCATCTATATCACTATATCCAGACAGTAGTGGTACCAGCTATACCCAGGTAACACAGTAGTGGTACCACCTATATCACTATATCCAGACAGTAGTGGTACCAGCTATATCACTATATCCAGACAGTAGTGGTACCAGCTATATCACTATATCCAGACTGTAGTGGTACCAGCTATATCACTATATCCAGACAGTAGTGGTACCATCTATATCACTATATCCAGACAGTAGTGGTACCAGCTATATCACTATATCCAGACTGTAGTGGTACCAGCTATATCACTATATCCAGACAGTAATGGTACCATCTATATCACTATATCCAGACAGTAGTGGTACCAGCTATATCACTATAACCAGACAGTAGTGGGACCATCTATATCACTATATCCAGACAGTAGTGGTACCATCTATATCACTATAACCAGACAGTAGTGGGACCATCTATATCACTATAACCAGACAGTAGTGGTACCACCTATATCACTATATCCAGACAGTAGTGGTACCAGCAATATCACTATATCCAGACAGTAGTGGTACCATCTATATCACTATATCCAGACTGTAGTGGTACCAGCAATATCACTATATCCAGACAGTAGATCCCAGCTTGGTTGTTGTCCAGGTATCTGGGTTGTCATTGTGAATATATGTGGCCTGTCTTGGTTACTTCCCTTCAGTTTTCCTCCAGAAGTGTCTCAATAGGCTCGTTTGTTAACCGTGTCGGTTGCTGTGGATTCAACATGAATCTACACTCTTGTGTAGATGGACCATCGTTTACATACCAGTATGAAGACCACTGTTGGTTGGAGTTACAGCCTACAGGAGGGTTTCTCTCCAGGAACAGGGTTGGAGTTAAAACCTACAGGAGGGTTTCTCTCCAGGAACAGGGTTGGAGTTAAAACCTACAGGAGGGGTTTCTCTCCAGGAACAGGGTTGGAGTTAAAACCTACAGGAGGGGTTTCTCTCCAGGAACAGGGTTGGAGTTAAAACCTACAGGAGGGTTTCTCTCCAGGAACAGGGTTGGAGTTAAAACCTACAGGAGGGGTTTCTCTCCAGGAACAGGGTTGGAGTTAAAACCTACAGGAGGGTTTCTCTCCAGGAACAGGGTTGGAGTTAAAACCTACAGGAGGGGTTTCTCTCCAGGAACAGGGTTGGAGTTAAAACCTACAGGAGGGTCTCTCTACAGGAACAGGGTTGGAGTTAAAACCTACAGGAGGGTCTCTCTCCAGGAACAGGGTTGGAGTTAAAACCTACAGGAGGGTTTCTCTCCAGTAACAGGGTTGGAGTTAAAACCTACAGGAGGGTTTCTCTACAGGAACAGGGTTGGAGTTAAAACCTACAGGAGGGGTTTCTCTCCAGGAACAGGGTTGGAGTTAAAACCTACAGGAGGGTCTCTCTCCAGGAACAGGGTTGGAGTTAAACCCTCTCTCTCTCTCTCTCTCTCTCTCTCTCTCTCTCTCTCTCTCTCTCTGATTCTCTCTCTCTGTCTCTCTCTCTCTGTCTCTCCCTCCCTCCTTTCCTCCCTCCTTCCCTTTCTCTCTCTCTCCTTCCCTCCCTCCTTTCCTCTCTCCTTCCCTCTCTATCTCTCCCTCCCTCCCTCCCTCCCTCCCTCCCTCCCTCCCTCCCTCCCTCCCTCCCTCCCTCCCTCCCTCCCTCCCTCCCTCCCTCCCTCCTCCCCTCCCTCCGTCCCTCCCTCCCTCCCTCCCTCCAGAGCTGAACAGTGTTGACCTCCAGGGCTGTGGCAGTGACAACAGTCTGAACAGTAATGCCAGCCTACCCAGTGTCCAGTGCCATCGACGTCACACAGAGAGACGGGTGGCCAGCTGGGCGGCCTGCTTTGAGAGACTGCTGCAGGACCCGGTCGGAGTCAGATACTTCTCAGTACGTAACACACACACATACACACGCACGCACGCACATACACACACACACGCACACACGCACGCACGCACGCACGCACGCACGCACGCACACACACACACACACACACGTACACACACACATTAGTAGTCTATCTGTGTTTCTGACCCATTAGGAGTCTTTCTGTGGTTCTGACCCATTAGGAGTCTCTCTGTGGTTCTGACCCAATTAGGAGTCTCTCTGTGGTTCTGACCCATGAGGAGTCTCTCTGTGGTTCTGACCCATTAGGAGTCTCTCTGTGGTTCTGACCCATTAGGAGTCTCTCTGTGGTTCTGACCCAATTAGGAGTCTCTCTGTGGTTCTGACCCATGAGGAGTCTCTCTGTGGTTCTGACCCATTAGGAGTCTCTCTGTGGTTCTGACCCATTAGGAGTCTCAGTGGTTCTGACCCATTAGGAGTCTCGCTGTGGTTCTGACCCATTAGGAGTCTCTCTGTGGTTCTGACCCAATTAGGAGTCTCTCTGTGGTTCTGACCCATGAGGAGTCTCTCTGTGGTTCTGACCCATTAGGAGTCTCTCTGTGGTTCTGACCCATGAGGAGTCTCTCTGTGGTTCTGACCCATTAGGAGTCTCTCTGTGGTTCTGACCCATTAGGAGTCTCTCTGTGGTTCTGACCCATTAGGAGTCTCTCTGTGGTTCTGACCCATTAGGAGTCTCTCTGTGGTTCTGACCCATTAGGAGTCTCTGTGGTTCTGACCCATTAGGAGTCTCTCTGTGGTTCTGACCCATTAGGAGTCTCTCTGTGGTACTGACCCATTAGGAGTCTCTCTGTGGTTCTGACCCATTAGGAGTCTCTCTGTGGTTCTGACCCATGAGTAGTCTCTGTGGTTCTGACCCATTAGGAGTCTCTCTGTGGTTCTGACCCATTAGGAGTCTCTGTGGTTCTGACCCATTAGGAGTCTCTCTGTGGTTCTGACCCATTAGGAGTCTCTGTGGTTCTGACCCATTAGGAGTCTCTGTGGTTCTGACCCATTAGGAGTCTCTCTGTGGTTCTGACCCATTAGGAGTCTCTCTGTGGTTCTGACCCATTAGGAGTCTCTGTGGTTCTGACCCATTAGGAGTCTCTGTGGTTCTGACCCATTAGGAGTCTCTCTGTGGTTCTGACCCATTAGGAGTCTCTCTGTGGTTCTGTCCCATTAGGAGTCTCTCTGTGGTTCTGACCCATTAGGAGTCTCTCTGTGGTTCTGACCCATTAGGAGTCTCTCTGTGGTACTGACCCATTAGGAGTCTCTCTGTGGTTCTGACCCATTAGGAGTCTCTGTGGTTCTGACCCATTAGCAGTCTCTGTGGTTCTGACCCATTAGGAGTCTCTGTGGTTCTGACCCATTAGGAGTCTCTCTGTGGTTCTGACCCATGAGGAGTCTCTCTGTGGTTCTGACCCATTAGCAGTCTCTGTGGTTCTGACCCATTAGGAGTCTCTGTGGTTCTGACCCATTAGGAGTCTCTCTGTGGTTCTGACCCATTAGGAGTATCTCTGTGGTTCTGACCCATTAGGAGTCTCTGTGGTTCTGACCCATTAGGAGTCTCTGTGGTTCTGACCCATTAGGAGTCTCTCTGTGGTTCTGACCCATTAGGAGTCTCTCTGTGGTTCTGACCCATTAGGAGTCTCTGTGGTTCTGACCCATTAGGAGTCTCTCTGTGGTTCTGTCCCATGAGGAGTCTCTCTGTGGTTCTGACCCATTAGGAGTCTCTCTGTGGTTCTGACCCATTAGGAGTCTCTGTGGTTCTGACCCATTAGGAGTCTCTCTGTGTTTCTGACCCATTAGGAGTCTCTCTGTGGTTCTGACCCATTAGGAGTCTCTCTGTGGTTCTGACCCATTAGGAGTCTCTGTGGTTCTGACCCATTAGGAGTCTCTGTGGTTCTGACCCATTAGGAGTCTCTGTGGTTCTGACCCATTAGGAGTCTCTCAGTGGTACTGACCCATGAGGAGTGTCTGTGGTTCTGACCCATTAGGAGTCTCTCTGTGGTTCTGACCCATGAGGAGTGTCTGTGGTTCTGACCCATTAGGAGTCTCTCTGTGGTTCTGACCCATTAGGAGTCTCTCAGTGGTTCTGACCCATGAGGAGTCTCTCTGTGTTTCTGACCCATGAGGAGTCTCTCTGTGGTTCTGACCCATTAGGAGTCTCTCAGTGGTTCTGACCCATGAGGAGTCTCTCTGTGGTTCTGACCCATTAGGAGTCTCTCTGTGGTTCTGACCCATTAGGAGTCTCTCTGTGGTTCTGACCCATTAGGAGTCTCTCTGTGGTTCTGACCCATTAGGAGTCTCTCTGTGTTTCTGACCCATGAGGAGTCTCTCTGTGTTTCTGACCCATTAGGAGTCTCTCTGTGGTTCTGACCCATTAGGAGCCTCTGTGTTTCTGACCCATTAGGAGTATCTCTGTGGTTCTGACCCATTAGGAGTCTCTCTGTGGTTCTGATCCATTAGGAGTATCTCTGTGGTTCTGACCTATTAGGAGTCTCTGTGGTTCTGACCCATTAGGAGTCTCTCTGTGGTTCTGACCCATTAGGATTATCTCTGTGGTTCTGACCCATTAGGAGTCTCTGTGGTTCTAACCCATTAGGATTATCTCTGTGGTTCTGACCCATTAGGAGTCTCTGTGGTTCTGACCCATTAGGAGTCTCTGTGGTTCTGACCCATTAGGAGTCTTTCTGTGGTTCTGACCCAATTAGGAGTCTCTGTGGTTCTGACCCAATTAGGAGTCTCTGTGGTTCTGACCCATTAGGAGTCTCTGTGTTTCTGACCCAATTAGGAGTCTCTGTGGTTCTGACCCATTAGGAGTCTCTGTGGTTCTGACCCATTAGGAGTCTCTCTGTGGTTCTGACCCATTAGGAGTCTATCTGTGGTTCTGACCCATTAGGAGTCTCTCTGTGGTTCTGACCCATTAGGAGTCTCTCTGTGTTTCTGACCCATTAGGAGTCTCAGTGGTTCTGACCCATTAGGAGTCTCTCTGTGGTTCTGACCCATTAGGAGTCTCTGTGGTTCTGACCCATTAGGAGTCTCTCTGTGGTTCTGACCCATTAGGAGTCTCAGTGGTTCTGACCCATTAGGAGTCTCTCTGTGGTTCTGACCCATTAGGAGTCTCTCTGTGGTTCTGACCCATTAGGAGTCTCTCTGTGGTTCTGACCCATTAGGAGTCTCTCTGTGGTTCTGACCCATTAGGAGTCTCTCTGTGGTTCTGACCCATTAGGAGTCTCTCTGTGGTTCTGACCCATTAGGACTCTGTGGTTCTGACCCATTAGGAGTTCCTGAAGAAGGAGTTCAGCGAGGAGAATATTGTGTTCTGGCAGGCCTGTGAGTTCTTCAGCCATGTCCCCGACAACGACAAGAAACAGGTTAGAGGGAAACATACTGTCCTACTTTAGTTATTTATTATTGTTATTTATGCTCATCAATTAACATTTCTGTGAATTCGTACCGAATTTAAATTGCAAAGTGTGCATTTTAATGCATGTTACCTGTGTTACATGTTACCTGTGTTATGTGTTACATGTTACCTGTGTTACGTGTTACCTGTGTTATGTGTTACGTGTTACCTGTGTTACATGTTACCTGTGTTATGTGTTACATGTTACCTGTGTTACGTGTTACCTGTGTTACATGTTACCTGTGTTATGTGTTACGTGTTACCTGTGTTATGTGTTACCTGTGTTACATGTTTCCTGTGTTACGTGTTACCTGTGTTACGTGTTACCTGTGTTATATGTGTTACCTGTGTTACGTGTTACCTGTGTTACCTGTGTTACGTGTTTCCTGTGTTACATGTTACCTGTGTTATATGTGTTACCTGTGTTACCTGTTACCTGTGTTACATGTTACCTGTGTGACGTGTTACATGTTACCTGTGTGACGTGTTATCTGTGAAAGTATTGTATTGTATGTCAGTGGAACACGAGATGCTTCAAAAGGTGCTATTTATAAACGTAAAGGGTTATTTGGCTGTCCCAGCACACTTTGATGATCCCTCTTTGGTTCCATGTAGAACCATTTTGGTTCCAGGTAGAACCCTTTTGGTTCCAGGTAGAACCCTTTTGGTTCCAGGTAGAACCCTTTTGGTTCCAGGTAGAACCCGTATGGCTTCTATATCGAATCTTTTCTACAGAGGATTCTACATGGAACACAAAAGGGTTCTACCCTGGACCCAAAAGAGTTCTCCTATGGGGATAACCCCAAAAAACATTTTTCTCAGAGTGTAGAAGCTTGTTGAGTGCAGCTTGTGGTGACAGAGTGTTTAGCATGTTATGACAGTGATTATGGAATGTGACTGTTGTAACTGACTGCAATATGAAGAGCCCTAAAAGTTTATGCATATCTCCTCCCTTTCTCCTCTCCCCCCACTCCCACCTTCCTCTCCTCTCTCTCTCTCTTCTCATCCCCCTCTCCCACCTTCCTCCCCCCTCTCTCTCTCTCCCTCTCTTCTCTCTCCTCTCATCCCCCTCTCCCCCCCTCTGTCTCTCTCCTCCCCCTCCCCTCTCTCTCGCTCTCTCTCCCTCTCTCTCTCTGTCTCTCTCCTCTTCCCCCTCTCTCTCTCTCTCTCTCTCCTCTCCCCCACCCTCTCTCTCTCTTCCCCCCTCTCTCTCTCTCTTCCTCTCTCTCTCTCTCTCCCTCTCTCCTCCCCCCATCTCTCTCTCTCTCTCTCTCTCTCTCTCTCCCTCTCCCCCACCCTCTCTCTCTCTCCTCTCCCCCCACCCTCTCTCTCTCTCCTCTCCCCCACCCTCTCTCTCTCTCCCCCCCCTCTCTCTCTCTCTCTCTCTCTCTCCCCCCCCCTCTCTCTCTCTCTCGCTCCCCCCTCTCTTCCCTCTCCTCTCCAGTTATCTCAGAGAGCTAGACAGATCTATAACAGTTATTTATCCAGTAAGGCCACAACGCCGGTCAACATTGACAGTCAGGCCCAGCTGGCAGACGATATTCTCAACGCTCCCAGACCAGACATGTTTAAGGAACAACAACTACAGGTGGGAACACACACACACACACACACACACACACACACACACTCAAAGTGTCCCAACCAGATAAGACACGAAACTGAAAACATCATGTAAATTCTAGCAGTAGCCTCTGATGCTAACCTCAGCACAGAGTTTCCTATCCATTCCCACTAGCATTAGCATTAGCGCTGAGAGAGTGAACGTATTTGCCCATTGGGTTAGTAGAGAGATGAAAAGCTCCATTGATATTAGCTGCAGGGGTCATCAGGCACCACCTGCCCTGAGCCCGTATTCATAACGGGTGCTGATCTGGGATCAGGCCCCCCCCCCCCCCCCGTCCGCCCAATCTGCCCTGACCTGAGCCTGTATTCATAACGGGTGCTGATCTGGGACCAGGTCCCCCCCCCCCCCGTCCGCCCAATCTGCCCTGACCTGAGCCCGTATTCATAACGGGTGCTGATCTGGGACCAGGTCCCCCCGTCCGCCCAATCTGCCCTGACCTGAGCCCGTATTCATAACGGGTGGTGATCTGGGACCAGGTCCCCCCCGTCCGCCCAATCTGCCCTGACCTGAGCCTGTATTCATAAAGGGTGCTGATCTGGGACCAGGTCCCCCCCCCCTGTCCGCCCAATCAGCCCTGACCTGAGCCCGTATTCATAACGGGTGCTGATCTGGGATCAGCCCCCCCCCCACGTCCGCCCAATCTGCCCTGAAGAGATGAGATGGGTAGACACTGATAACAGCAGGCACCAGACGGCTAAAACCAGAACCAGCAGACACTACAAATCCCACACCACACACACACATATATAAACACACACACACATATACACACACACACACACACCCATGCACATACACACACATATATTCACAAACATATATACACACACACACACACACATATTCACATACACACACACACACAGATATTCACACACGCACACACACACACATATACACACATATTCACAAACATATATACACACACACACACACACACACACACATATTCACAAACATATACACACACACACACACATATTCACACACAAACACACACATATACACACATATTCACACACACATATATACACACACACACACACATATACACACACACACATATACACTGCTCAAAAAAAATAAAGGGAACACTTAAACAACACAATGTAACTCCAAGTCAATCACACTTCTGTGAAATCAAACTGTCCACTTAGGAAGCAACACTGATTGACAATAAATGTCACATGCTCTTGTGCAAATGGAATAGACAGGTGGAATTTATAGACAATTAGCAAGTTTGACAGCTATACTCTCCCCCCTCCCTCTCTAGATTTTCAACCTGATGAAGTTTGACAGCTATACTCTCCCCCCTCCCTCCCCCCTCCTCCCTCCCTCTCTAGATCTTCAACCTGATGAAGTTTGACAGCTATACTCTCCCCCCCTCCCTCCCTCCTCCCTCTCTAGATCTTCAACCTGATGAAGTTTGACAGCTATACTCTCCCCCCTCCCTCTCTAGATCTTCAACCTGATGAAGTTTGACAGCTATACTCTCCCCCTCCTCCCCCCTCCCTCTCTAGATCTTCAACCTGATGAAGTTTGACAGCTATACTCTCCTCCCTCCATCCCTCCTCCCTCTCTAGATCTTCAACCTGATGAAGTTTGACAGCTATACTCTCCCCCCTCCCTCTCTAGATCTTCAACCTGATGAAGTTTGACAGCTATACTCTCCCCCCTCCATCCCTCCTCCCTCTCTAGATCTTCAACCTGATGAAGTTTGACAGCTATACTCTCCCCCCCTCCCCCCTCCCTCTCTAGATCTTCAACCTGATGAAGTTTGACAGCTATACTCTCCCCCTCCCTCCCTCCTCCCTCTCTAGATCTTCAACCTGATGAAGTTTGACAGCTATACTCTCCCCCTCCCTCTCTAGATCTTCAACCTGATGAAGTTTGACAGCTATACTCTCCCCCCTCCCTCTCTAGATCTTCAACCTGATGAAGTTTGACAGCTATACTCTCCCCTCTCCTCCATCCTCCCTCACTAGATCTTCAACCTGATGAAGTTTGACAGCTATACTCTCCTCCCTCCTCCCTCCTCCCTCTCTAGATCTTCAACCTGATGAAGTTTGACAGCTATACTCTCCTCCCTCCCCCCTCCCTCACTAGATCTTCAACCTGATGAAGTTTGACAGCTATACTCTCCTCCCTCCTCCCCCCTCCCTCTCTAGATCTTCAACCTGATGAAGTTTGACAGCTATACTCTCCCCCCTCCATCCCTCCTCCCTCTCTAGATCTTCAACCTGATGAAGTTTGACAGCTATACTCTCCCTCCCTCCCTCCCTCCCTCCCTCCTCCCTCTCTAGATCTTCAACCTGATGAAGTTTGACAGCTATACTCTCCCCCTCCCTCTCTAGATCTTCAACCTGATGAAGTTTGACAGCTATACTCTCCCCCCTCCCTCTCTAGATCTTCAACCTGATGAAGTTTGACAGCTATACTCTCCTCCCTCCATCCCTCCTCCCTCTCTAGATCTTCAACCTGATGAAGTTTGACAGCTATACTCGCCCCCTCCCTCTCTAGATCTTCAACCTGATGAAGTTTGACAGCTATACTCTCCCCCCTCCATCCCTCCTCCCTCTCTAGATCTTCAACCTGATGAAGTTTGACAGCTATACTCTCCCCCTCCCCCTCCCTCTCTAGATCTTCAACCTGATGAAGTTTGACAGCTATACTCTCCCCCTCCCTCCCTCCTCCCTCTCTAGATCTTCAACCTGATGAAGTTTGACAGCTATACTCTCCCCCCTCCCTCTCTAGATCTTCAACCTGATGAAGTTTGACAGCTATACTCTCCCCCCTCCCTCTCTAGATCTTCAACCTGATGAAGTTTGACAGCTATACTCTCCCCTCTCCTCCATCCTCCCTCACTAGATCTTCAACCTGATGAAGTTTGACAGCTATAATCTCCTCCCTCCTCCCTCCTCCCTCTCTAGATCTTCAACCTGATGAAGTTTGACAGCTATACTCTCCCCTCTCCTCCATCCTCCCTCACTAGATCTTCAACCTGATGAAGTTTGACAGCTATACTCTCCCCCTCCCTCCCTCCTCCCTCTCTAGATCTTCAACCTGATGAAGTTTGACAGCTATACTCTCCTCCCTCCCCCTCCCTCACTAGATCTTCAACCTGATGAAGTTTGACAGCTATACTCTCCTCCCTCCTCCCCCTCCCTCTCTAGATCTTCAACCTGATGAAGTTTGACAGCTATACTCTCCCCCCTCCATCCCTCCTCCCTCTCTAGATCTTCAACCTGATGAAGTTTGACAGCTATACTCTCCCTCCCTCCCTCCTTCCCTCCCTCCCTCCTCCCTCTCTAGATCTTCAACCTGATGAAGTTTGACAGCTATACTCTCCCTCCCTCCCTCCCTCCCTCCCTCCCTCCCTCTCTAGATCTTCAACCTGATGAAGTTTGACAGCTATACTCTCCCCCTCCCTCTCTAGATCTTCAACCTGATGAAGTTTGACAGCTATACTCTCCCCCTCCCTCTCTAGATCTTCAACCTGATGAAGTTTGACAGCTATACTCTCCCCCCTCCCTCCCTCCTCCCTCTCTAGATCTTCAACCTGATGAAGTTTGACAGCTATACTCTCCCCCCTCCCTCTCTAGATCTTCAACCTGATGAAGTTTGACAGCTATACTCTCCCCCTCCCTCCCTCCATCCCTCTCTAGATCTTCAACCTGATGAAGTTTGACAGCTATACTCTCCCCCCTCCCTCCCCCCTCCCTCTCTAGATCTTCAACCTGATGAAGTTTGACAGCTATACTCTCCCCCCTCCCTCTCTAGATCTTCAACCTGATGAAGTTTGACAGCTATACTCGCTTCCTGAAGTCCCTCCTGTATCAGGAATGTATGTTAGCGGAGGTGGAGGGGAGGCCTCTACCAGACCCCTACCACATACCCAGCTCTCCCACCTCCAAACACAGTACCGGGTCAGATAGATCCACACCCAAGAAGGTAACACACACACACAGAGCATGAACGCACACACACACACGGAGCATGAACACACACACGCACACGGAGCATGAACACACTTACACACACACAGAGCATGAACACACACACACACGCAGCATGACAACACACACACACACACACACACACAGAGCATGAACACACACACACACAGAGCATGAACACACACACACACAGAGCATGAACACACACACACACAGAACATGAACACACACACACACAGAGCATGAACACACACACACGCGCAGCATGACAACACACACACACACACACACACACAGAGCATGAACACACACGCACACGGAGCATGAACACACTTACACACACGGAGCATGAACACACACACGTATAGTAACCTGCTGTCTGCTGTGAAAGCGTCCGTTCCCATCAGACACTGGACCCGTTGTATAAAACTGCAGACAGATGTGTTTAGACTGTCTGTGGAAAATCCATTCAATATGTCAAGTTAACGGTTCTATGATGGAACACTTTAGGAGATTCACGGTTCTATGATGGAACCCTTTAGGGGAATCACGGTTCTATGATGGAACCCTTTAGGGGAATCACGGTTCTATGATGAAACCCTTTAGGAGAACCACGGTTCAATGATGGAACCATTTAGGAGAATCACGGTTCTATGATGGAACCCTTTAGGGGAATCACGGTTCTATGATGGAACCCTTTAGGAGAATCACGGTTATATGATGGAACCCTTTAGGGGAATCACGGTTCTATGATGGAACCCTTTAGGGGAATCACGGTTCTATGATGGAACCCTTTAGGGGAATCACGGTTCTATGATGAAACCCTTTAGGGGAATCACGGTTCTATGATGAAACCCTTAAGGAGAATCACGGTTCTATGATGAAACCCTTTAGGAGAATCACGGTTCTATGATGAAACCCTTTAGGGGAATCACGGTTCTATGATGAAACCCTTTAGGGGAATCACGGTTCTATGATGAAACCCTTTAGGGGAATCACGGTTCTATGATGAAACCCTTTAGGAGAATCACGGTTCTATGATGAAACCCTTTAGGAGAATCACGGTTCTATGATGAAACCCTTTAGGAGAATCATGGTTCTATGATGAAACCCTTTAGGCGAATCACGGTTCTATGATGAAACCCTTTAGGAGAATCACGGTTCTATGATGAAACCCTTAAGGAGAATCACGGTTCTATGATGAAACCCTTTAGGAGAATCACGGTTCTATGATGGAACCCTTTAGGAGAATCACGGTTCTATGATGGAACCCTTTAGGAGAATCACGGTTCTATGATGAAACCCTTTAGGAGAATCACGGTTCTATGATGGAACCCTTTAGGGGAATCACGGTTCTATGATGGAACCCTTTAGGAGAATCACGGTTATATGATGGAACCCTTTAGGGGAATCACGGTTCTATGATGGAACCCTTTAGGAGAACCACGGTTCTATGATGAAACCCTTAAGGAGAATCACGGTTCTATGATGAAACCCTTTAGGAGAATCACGGTTCTATGATGAAACCCTTTAGGGGAATCACGGTTCTATGATGAAACCCTTTAGGGGAATCACGGTTCTATGATGAAACACTTTAGGGGAATCACGGTTCTATGATGAAACCCTTTAGGAGAATCACGGTTCTATGATGAAACCCTTTAGGAGAATCACGGTTCTATGATGAAACCCTTTAGGAGAATCATGGTTCTATGATGAAACCCTTTAGGCGAATCACGGTTCTATGATGAAACCGTTTAGGAGAATCTCGGTTCTACGATGAAACTCTTTAGGGGAATCACGGTTCTTTGATGAAACCCTTTAGGAGAATCACGGTTCTATGATGAAACTCTTTAGGGGAATCACGGTTCTATGATGAAACCCTTTAGGAGAATCATGGTTCTATGATGAAACCCTTCATAAAAGGAGAATCATGGTTCTATGATGAAACCCTTTAGGGGAATCACGGTTATATGATGAAACCCTTTATAAAAGGAGTATCACGGTTCTATGATGAAACCCTTTAGGAGGATCACGGTTCTATGATGAAATCCTTTAGGGAATCACGGTTCTATGATGAAACCCTTTAGGAGAATCACGGTTCTATGATGAAATCCTTTGGGGAATCACGGTTCTATGATGAAACCCTTTAGGAGAATCACGGTTCTATGATGAAATCCTTTAGGGAATCACGGTTCTATGATGAAACCCTTTAGGGGAATCACGGTTCTATGATGAAACCCTTTAGGAAAATCACGGTTCTATGATGAAACCCTTTAGGAGAATCACGGTTCTATGATGAAACCCTTTCGGGGAATCACGGTTCTATGATGAAACACTTTAGGAGATTCACGGTTCTATGATGAAACCCTTTAGGGGAATCACGGTTCTATGATGAAACCCTTTAGGAGAATCACGGTTCTATGATGAAACCCTTTAGGAGAATCGCGGTTCTATGATGAAACCCTTTAGGAGAATCACGGTTCTATGATGAAACCCTTTAGGAGAATCATGGTTCTATGATGAAACCCTTTAGGCGAATCATGTTTCTATGATGAAACCCTTTAGGAGAATCACGGTTCTATGATGAAATCCTTTAGGGGAATCACGGTTCTATGATGAAACCCTTTAGGAGAATCACGGTTCTATGATGAAACCCTTTTGTAGAATCACGGTTCTATGATGAAACCCTTTAGGGGAATCACGGTTCTATGATGAAACCCTTTAGGAGAATCACGGTTCTATGATGAAACCCTTTTGTAGAATCACGGTTCTATGATGAAACCCTTTAGGGGAATCACGGTTCTATGATGAAACCCTTTAGGAGAATCACGGTTCTATGATGAAATCCTTTAGGGGAATCACGGTTCTATGATGAAACCCTTTAGGAGAATCACGGTTCTATGATGAAACCCTTTTGTAGAATCACGGTTCTATGATGAAACCCTTTAGGGGAATCACGGTTCTATGATGAAACCCTTTAGGGGAATCACGGTTCTATGATGAAACCCTTTAGGAGAATCACGGTTCTATGATGAAACCCTTTTGTAGAATCACGGTTCTATGATGAAACCCTTTAGGAGAATCATGGTTCTATGATGAAACCCTTTAGGAGAATCATGGTTCTATGATGAAACCCTTTAGGGGAATCACGGTTCTATGATGAAACCCTTTAGGAGAATCACGGTTCTATGATGAAACCCTTTTGTAGAATCACGGTTCTATGATGAAACCCTTTAGGGGAATCACGGTTCTATGATGAAACCCTTTAGGAGAATCACGGTTCTATGATGAAACCCTTTTGTAGAATCACGGTTCTATGATGAAACCCTTTAGGGGAATCACGGTTCTATGATGAAACCCTTTAGGAGAATCACGGTTCTATGATGAAACCCTTTAGGGGAATCACGGTTCTATGATGAAACCCTTTATAAAATTATAATCTATCTATCTCTCTATCTCTATCCATCTATCAATCTATCTCTCTATCCATCCATCCATCCGTTCAACCATCCATCCATTCATCCATCCATCCATCCATTCACCCATCCATCCATCCATTAATTCATCCATCCATTCATTCATCCATCCGTTCATCCATCCATCCATCCGTTCATCCATCCATCCATCCGTTCCTCCATCCATCCATTCATCCATCCATTCATCCATCCATCCATCCATTAATTCACCCATCCATTCACCCATCCATTCACCCATCCATTCATCCATCCATCCATTAATTCACCCATCCATTCACCCATCCATTCATCCATCCATCCATCCATTCATCCATCCATCCATCCGCTCTGTTTCTCTTTTCAGGAGGACAAGAAGACTAAGTCGGGCCGCTCTCTGAACGAGGAGAGAGAGAAGGATGAGTGCGGAGGAGATAAGAAGAAAGGAATGTTCTTTTCGTGGTCACGGAACCGGAGCTTCGGGAAAGGCCCCAAGAAACGGGATCTGGCAGACATCAACTACAGTGAGTGGTTTAAGAGAAGAGTTGTGGAGATGTCGGGAATTTGGGAATGTGATTCTGTGTTTGTGGTTAGTGAGCGAGTGGTCTGGGAATGTTTTGGGAATTTTAGAAACTGTTAGTAGAATCGTGAAGACAATATCTGAGGTACGCTTCATATACAAAAGTATGTGGACACCCCTTCAAATGAGTAGATTGGGCTATTTCAGCCACGCCCGTTGCTGACAGGTGTATAGAATCGAGCACACAGCCCCATGCAATCTCCATAGACAAACATTGTCAGTAGAATGACCTAACTGAAGAGCTCAGTGACTTTCAGCGTGGCCACTGTCTTAGGATGCCACCTTTCAGTTCGTCAAATTTCGGCCCTACTAGAGCTGCCCCCCGGTCAACTGTAAGTGCTGTTATTGTGAAGTAGAAACGTCTAGGAGCAACAACGGCTCAGCCGTGACGTGGTAGACCACACGAGCTCAGTAACAGTACATCACCAGTAACAATACATCATGATGGAGGGTATAGACCAGTAACAACACATCATGATGGAGTGTATAGACCAGTAACAATACATCACGATGGAGGGTAGAGACCAGTAACAATACATCATGATGGAGGGTATAGACCAGTAACAATACATCATGATGGAGTGTATAGACCAGTAACAATACATCATGATGGAGGGTATAGACCAGTAACAATACATCATGATGGAGTGTCTAGACCAGTAACAATACATCATGATGGAGTGTATAGACCAGTAACAATACATCATGATGGAGTGTATAGACCAGTAACAATACATCATGATGGAGTGTATAGACCAGTAACAATACATCATGATGGAGGGTATAGACCAGTAACAATACATCATGATGGAGGGTATAGACCAGTAACAATACATCATGATGGAGGGTATAGACCAGTAACAATACATCATGATGGAGTGTCTAGACCAGTAACAATACATCATGATAGAGGGTATAGACCAGTAACAATACATCATGATGGAGTGTATAGACCAGTAACAATACATCATGATGGAGGGTATAGACCAGTAACAATACATCATGATGGAGGGTATAGACCAGTAACAATACATCATGATGGAGTGTATAGACCAGTAACAATACATCATGATGGAGTGTATAGACCAGTAACAATACATCATGATGGAGGGTATAGACCAGTAACAATACATCATGATGGAGGGTATAGACCAGTAACAATACATCATGATGGAGGGTATAGACCAGTAACAATACATCATGATGGAGTGTCTAGACCAGTAACAATACATCATGATAGAGGGTATAGACCAGTAACAATACATCATGATGGAGTGTATAGACCAGTAACAATACATCATGATGGAGGGTATAGACCAGTAACAATACATCATGATGGAGGGTATAGACCAGTAACAATACATCATGATGGAGTGTATAGACCAGTAACAATACATCATGATGGAGTGTATAGACCAGTAACAATACATCATGATGGAGGGTATAGACCAGTAGCAATACATCATGATGGAGTGTCTAGACCAGTAACAATACATCATGATGGAGTGTAGAGACCAGTAACAATACATCATGATGGAGTGTATAGACCAGTAACAATACATCATGATGGAGTGTATAGACCAGTAACAATACATCATGATGGAGTGTATAGACCAGTAACAATACATCATGATGGAGTGTATAGACCAGTAACAATACATCATGATGGAGTGTATAGCCCGGTAACAATACATCATGATGGAGGGTATAGACCAGTAACAATACATAATGATGGAGGGTCTAGACCAGTAACAATACATCATGATGGAGTGTAGAGACCAGTAACAATACATCATGATGGAGTGTATAGACCAGTAACAATACATCATGATGGAGGGTCTAGACCAGTAACAATACATCATGATGGAGTGTATAGACCAGTAACAATACATCATGATGGAGTGTATAGACCAGTAACAATACATCATGATGGAGTGTATAGACCAGTAACAATACATCATGATGGAGTGTATAGACCAGTAACAATACATCATGATGGAGTGTAGAGACCAGTAACAATACATCATGATGGAGTGTATAGACCAGTAACAATACATCATGATGGAGGGTCTAGACCAGTAACAATACATCATGATGGAGTGTATAGACCAGTAACAATACATCATGATGGAGTGTATAGACCAGTAACAATACATCATGATGGAGTGTATAGACCAGTAACAATACATCATGATGGAGTGTATAGACCAGTAACAATACATCATGATGGAGGGTATAGACCAGTAACAATACATCATGATGGAGGGTATAGACCAGTAACAATACATCATGATGGAGTGTATAGACCAGTAACAATACATCATGATGGAGGGTATAGACCAGTAACAATACATCATGATGGAGTGTAGAGACCGGTAACAATACATCATGATGGAGTGTATAGACCAGTAACAATACATCATGATGGAGGGTATAGACCAGTAACAATACACCATGATGGAGTGTATAGACCAGTAACAATACATCATGATGGAGTGTAGAGACCAGTAACAATACATCATGATGGAGGGTATAGACCAGTAACAATACATCATGATGGAGGGTATAGACCAGTAACAATACACCATGATGGAGGGTATAGACCAGTAACAATACATCATGATGGAGTGTATAGACCAGTAACAATACATCATGATGGAGTGTATAGACCAGTAACAATACACCATGATGGAGGGTATAGACCAGTAACAATACATCATGATGGAGGGTATAGACCAGTAACAATACATCATGATGGAGTGTATAGACCAGTAACAATACATCATGATGGAGTGTATAGACCAGTAACAATACATCATGATGGAGTGTAGAGACCAGTAACAATACACCATGATGGAGGGTATAGACCAGTAACAATACATCATGATGGAGTGTATAGACCAGTAACAATACACCATGATGGAGGGTATAGACCAGTAACAATACATCATGATGGAG